>NC_084624.1:10241843-10281843 GCF_033978795.1 Nerophis ophidion | reverse complement strand
ACACATAGAATCATCATACTGCTGGGATTACATCAAGTGTTCATTCAAGGCTAAGGCAAAATATGGAGATATATATTACTGTATCGTGACATGGCTTAAAAATATCGAGATATTAATAAAAGGCCATATCGCCCAGCTCTACATACAAAGCTATAAAACAAAAATATAAGGCTCAAGCGTTACGTTAGAAGTGGTCAAAATCGGTTTTCACCGCCAGTCTCTCAAGCCGACATTTGTCCGATCAATTTCACCTGTACGCCCCAACATGCTGGTGTCAGCGTGACGTACTCAAAGCCATATTAGCGTGACCTCTCGTTACAGGTGCTGTAAATTACACAGAAATTAAATGACGGTTTCTATATTCAATAAATCAACTTAGGGCTGGGCGATATATAGAATACACTCTATATATCGCACCTTCTTACATACGTCACATACTGTCGCGTGTGCAACGTAATACGCTCTCGCGGAGCAGAGAGGTAGCAGCGTGGTAACGTCAGCTGTGATGCTAGAGGAGTGGTGCGAGTGGTAATACGAGAGAGAGAAAGTGTGAATTTGGTAACAAATGAAGGAAGAATTAATTCCCAACAAAAACAGCACGGGGTCCATTGTCTGGGGGTGGTTTGGCTTCAAGCGGCATGATGTCGAACAGACAACCTTAATATGCCAAGTATGCGGCAAAAGCGTTGCTACAAAAAGTAGCACCACTGCTAATGTGTAGCATCATTTGAAAAGTCACCCGCTAGAAAAGGGGTAGGGAACCTATGGCTCTAGAGCCAGATGTGGCTCTTTTGATGACTGCATCTGGCTCTCAGATAAATCTGAGCTGACACTGCTTAACACGATAAGTAATGAAAAATTCCACTTGTAATCACAGTGTTAAAAATAACGTTCAAAATATAAAACATTCTCATGCATTTTTAATCCATCCATCCGTTTTCTACTGCACCTGTTCAAGAAGTTGCGTTAATGATAAGAATTTATTAATTTATTATTGGTTAGTGTGGGGCTTGCCCTCCTGGGGGTACTTAAGACCACCAAGCACCGACATGAGAACCTGTTTCAGGATTACATTATTATTTGATTTTTCAATAAATCTATCAGTTGCTTTCCAGCAATTGTCTTTTTCTCTTTTTTTCTCGCTCGCGCTCTGGCTCTAGCCCCAGCCCCAACCCCGTCTCTCCTCCTGGCTGCTGCTTATAACAGAGCGACAGGTGATTAGATAACAAGGCCCAGGTGGGCCATCTACGCACCTGTCGCTGATTTCGAGGCCGATCCTGGCAACACCCCGCTTTGCTGCAACCCCGCAGGCCACTCCCCCTCCACAGTTAGCTTCAGAATAACATTGTTATTACAAAGAATAAGAGACTTATTATACTCTAGAAAAGTTGGTCTTACTTAAAAATGCACGCGTTTAGTTGTGTTCAGTGTTAAAAAAAAAAATTATATGGCTCTTAAGGAAATACATTTTTAAATATTTGGCTTCTTGGCTCTCTCAGCCATAAAGGTTCCCGACCCCTGCGCTAGAGAATGAAGAGTACTTGAAACTCTGCATATCAACATCTCCGTTTGGTGCCACAACCACAAAATGCCCAAGATAACATTTCGAGATCAACGTCGTATGAAACAAATGGTCAACAACAGAAGGAAATAACACCCACAGGAACCTACCACATAGCGAAGGGCATACACTATTTGATTTCCTTTTATGCAGCTCATTTTTATTTGCCAGTTATTGAAATATCTTGTGTGACATCATGCACAAAAGTGCAGTTTAATTGTTTTAAACTATTGTAGTGGCATTCTGTACAAAAAGTGCACTTTAATTTAGTGTTTTGATATGTCATCTTAGTGACATCATGCACAAAAGTGCACTCATAGCTTTTTTTTTAAATGTCTCTGACAATCTTGCAGTTTTTGTTTTGGAAATGACATGAATGTTTGTGCCACTGCTTAATAACTGTTTAATAAATACACTTTTGGTCAATTGACTTAGTTGTGATTTCCCTCTCTGCATGAAAGTTTAAAAGTAGCATATATTAATGCAGTATGAAGAAGAATGTTTTAATGTAGACACATAATATCATCATACTGCTGATTATATGCATCAATTGGTAACTCGAGGCTAAGACAAAATATCGAGATGTAAATTGTGTATCGTGACATGGCCTAAAAATATTGAGATATTAATAAAAGCCCATATCGCCCAGCCCTAATTTGATAATATTTCAAAGAAGGGGGGAAACATCTCAACAGTATTTTTACCTAAATGAATGGTTATGGTATTTCTTTTGCTTAGCGTCAACATTTTATTAGCATAAATGTAATTTTACGCTCAAATTGATTCCTGTTACTCAAATGAGTCACCTTGGGCTTAGCAACCTTCCCAAAAATGAAACAAAGTTGCACATGTTGAATAGTTCAACGTGTGACTTTCAGATTTTGCACATCTTTCACTCACATGTTGATCCTTCTGCACTTAATTAATAGACTTTTTCCAATTCAGAAACATTTTCCCATTGACCTCAAGTCCTTCTCACCCTTCACTAAACACATCAGGCTGGCTTGGACGCCCCAAAGGAGACAAATTAGCTCATGGAATCGGAAATAAACCGCAGCAGGGACCGAGGGGGTCGTGTTCTGAAACCCACGAGGGGGAGGAGGGGGAGGTGCACCCTTTGTGGCGCTCGGCAACTCAAAGACTTCAGGTCAGGGAAAAGTACAAACTGTCTTCTTCTTCACGCGCAGCTGCTCCTTTGGAGCAAATCCCAGGATATTATAAATATGCATTTGTGTTACATAAAGCAGCAGAGGGATCTATCTGCAGAGGCCTCATTTTTTCACCAAGGGAGTTTTATGGTACAAATTCTCATTATGCACACAGCCCCCTTGTGTGTTTCTATGAGAACAGAACATCAACAAATAGTCAACATGCTCAGATTAGGTTTGCACTCTCCGATAAACACACAATACTGTAAATAAATGCTCTATTAATGCACCAATAAAATTTCAGAGCACATACAGCTGCTGAGGTCAACCAGTCGACTGCACTATAAAGTGCACCCGGAAAGTATTCACAGCGCTTCACTTTTTCTCATGTTACAGCCTCATTTCAAAATTGGAATTCATTCATTTTTGTCCTCAAAATCCTACACAGAATGACAATGTGAAAAGGGTTTGTTTTTTTTATCAATCAATCAATCAATCAATGTTTATTTATATAGCCCCAAATCACAAATGTCTCAAAGGACTGCACAAATCATTACGACTACAACATCCTCGGAAGAACCCACAAAAGGGCAAGGAAAACTCACACCCAGTGGGCAGGGAGAATTCACATCCAGTGGGACGCCAGTGACAATGCTGACTATGAGAAACCATGGAGAGGACCTCAGATGTGGGCAACCCCCCCCCCTCTAGGGGACCGAAAGCAATGGATGTTGAACGGGTCTAACATGATACTGTGAAAGTTCAATCCATAGTGGCTCCAACACAGCCGCGAGAGTTCAGTTCAAGCGGATCCAAGACAGCAGCAAGAGTCCCGTCCACAGGAAACCATCTCAAGCGGATCAGCAGCGTAGAGATGTCCCCAACCGATACAGGCGAGCAGTCCATCCTGGGTCCCGACGAGCGGTCCATCCTGGGTCTCGACTCTGGACAGCCAGTACTTCATCCATGGTCATCAGACCGGACCCCCTCCACAAGGGAGGGGGGGACATAGGAGAAAGAAAAGAAGCGGCAAATCAACTGGTCTAAAAAGGAGGTCTATTTAAAGGCTAGAGTATACAGATGAGTTTTAAGGTGAGACTTAAATGCTTCTACTGAGGTAGCATCTCGAACTGTTACCGGGAAGGCATTCCAGAGTACTGGAGCCCGAACGGAAAACGCTCTATAGCCCGCAGACTTTTTAGTATTTTTTTCCCATCCATCTTCTTCCGCTTATCCGAGGTCAGGTCAGGAGAGCAGCCTAAGTAGGGTAGCCCAGAATTTTCTCTCCGCAGTCACTTCGTTCAGCTCTTCCCGGGGGATCCATAGGTGTTCCCAGGCCAGGTCTTCCAAACGAGTCCTGGGTCTTCCCCGTGGTCTCCTACCAGTGGGACGTGCCCTAAACACCCCCCTTAGGAGGCGTTTGGGTGGCATCCTGACCAGAGGCCCAAACCCCCTCATCTGGCTCTTCTCCATGTGGAGGAACAGGGGCTTTACTTTGAGCTCTCCCCAAATGGCAGAGCTTCTCACCCTATCTCTACGGGAGAGCCCTGCCACCCGGCGGAGGAAACTCATTTATACCCGTGATCTTGTCCTTTCGGTCATAACCCAAAGCTCGTGACCATAGGTGAGGATGGGAACGTAGATGGACCAGTTAACTGAGAGCTTTGCCTTCTGGCTCAGCTCCTTCTTCACCACAACGGATCGATACGGCGTCGCCATTACTTAAGACGCCTGTCGTTCTCACGATCCACTCTTCCGTCACTCGTGAACAAGACTCCGAGGCAAGGGCATAGAATTTGGTAGGGACGCTAAGGACATGTCCCTACCAATATCCAGTCGTTACTGTGTAGTCACTATCAATACAAGCGCTGCCCGTAATGTTTAGTCAATGATTATGGCACAGAAAGGGTTAAATGTTGGTCTCTGCTAGAAGTCCCGCCTCTAACCTACATTTCGCTCCCTGATTGGTTGCCGCTTTCATGCTAACTTACGTGTGATTGGCTGTCCCCGCTGTCACTCCTCACTGTGGATAAAACCGTCCCACCTATCCAGACGTTAGCTCCAAATTAGCACTGCATCTCGTCTTTTCCTCCGCTTTTTTTCCAGGTCCCCTCTACCATTGTTAACCCTCCCCGTAGGTGAAAGTTAACCTTAAACATGTGAATTCAACTACTTTGGTCCGTTTTTTAACATCGTAAAAACATCAGCTGTCTTTTTCTACGGACTGCAACAGTCCGTTGTCATGGATACATGACAACAACTTCCATTCATACGTGCCTGAGGCGGAGTGATAGCATACGCTGTGATAAGGCTTTAGAATATTAGCTGTGCTCAATATTTAAACCAGGTTAACAGCCTATCAGATCGCCGGATTTCACCTTTCCGTTTAATTTTTTAAATTTTTTTTAGTTTCATGTATTATATTTACAGTACAAAAGCAGCAATAGAAAGAAGTAAATGAAGGGAAAAATTGTGAGTGATTTAAACACAAGTTGGGGAAAAGATTATTACAGTTCATTTATGTTTATTTACAATGTTGTATTGCATGAATGTATTTCTGATGTTGTTGATGTTAATTGACAGTATGATGCACATTTACACAACGGCCCTACACTAAAGAGTAAAGATGAGAACTCTTCCAAGTTGTCTCCTTTACTTTCATTTTAGTTGCTTTACCCTATAACATCTGCATGACGTGAAATTATGATTGCTAATGTAAAAAAAAAAAAAACTTTCAGAGTGCTGCCTTGGAGCACTTTTGTGTCCCCACCAATCTCAAAATCAAACCTACTCCCTTGCTCCGAGGTACTTGAACTCCTCCCCAACCCGAAGATGGCATTGATTGATCGATTAATTGATTGAAACTTTTATTAGTAGATTGCAGAGTTCAGTACATATTCCGTACAATTGACCACTAAATGGTAACACCCAGATAAGTTTTTCAATTCAGTAAAGTAAATCAATTCATGGTACTCCACCCTTTTCTGGGAAATCACAGGTACGTATTCACAGCCTTTGCCATGAAGCTCAAAATAAGATCAGGTGCAACCTGTCTCAATTGATCATCTATGAGATGTTCCTACAGTTTAATTGGAGTCCACATGTGGTAAATTCAGTTGGTTGGGGGTGATTTGGAAAGGCACACATGTCTCACACTGGACCGTGCACGGCAGAGCACAAACCAAGAATGAAGTCGAAGGACTTGTCTGTAGACAGGATTGTCTCGAATTACAAACCTGGGAATGGGTACAGAAAATGATCTGCTGCCTTAAAAGGGCCCAATGAGCCCAGCAGGCTCCATAATCCATAAATGGAAGAAAGTTTGGAACAACCAGAACTCTTCCTAGAGCTGGCCAGCCGTCTAAACTGAGCAATCGAGAGAGAAGGGCCCAAGTCAGGGAGGTGACCAAGACCATGGTCACTCTGTCAGAACTACAGCATTCGTCTCTGGGGAGAGGAGAACCTTCCGGAAGGACTCTGTATGGTAGAGTGGCAAGACGTAAGCCATTTCTTAGTCAAAAGATTGCCAAAATGCACCTGAAAGACTTTCTGACCACTAAATTCTCTGGTCTGATGAGACAAAGATTGAAGTCTTTGGCGTGAATGCGAGGCTTCATGTTTGGAGGAAACCAGGGACCGCTCATCACCAGGCCTACACCATCCCTCTAGTGCAGGGGTCGGCAACCTTTACCACTCAAAGAGCCATTTTGACCCGTTTCACAAAATAAAGAAAACAATGGGAGCCGCAAAACTCTTTAGAAATTTAAAATGAAAAAACACTGCATACAGAGGGGTTTTTTTTTCTTTGTGCTGTGTATAAACCAGGGGTCTCAGACACGAGGCCCGCACCTTAATGAGAAAATTGAATGTTAGTGCGGCCCGCGAGTTGTACATAAATGCCGCTTGACAGCATTACACTTATAATGAAGAGGTTCATTTAGCCTACTGACGTGTATTTATAAATGGTTGACTTATATAGGCTAGTAAGATATCTTACAAGCCTATATAAAACAACCATTTCTAAATAAAAGCATTACACTTGCCAACCCTCCCATATTTTCCGAAGGTTCCCGAATTCTCAAAGTATCTATTCTCGCGGATATCTGATGATATTCATCCATACAACAACAATAAGGGAGTGCTTTGTAGGCGCTGCCTTTAACGCCCTCTACAACATGCACAAACAGCTCACCAGCCCAGTGACACGTTGTATGTGGCTCCTGCAGACGGACGCACGTTCAACGCTGCAAAACATACTTGTTCAACAGCCATACAGGTTACACTGAGGGTTGTAATATAAACAACTTTAAAAATCTTACTAATATGCGCCACACTATGAACCCACACCATACAAGATTGACAAACACATTTCGGGAGAACATACGCACTGTAAGACAACATAAACACAACAGTACAAATACCCACAATCCCATGCATTCCTGACTCTTCCTGGCTACGTTATACACAAGCCATACACAGGCCTTTAACGCAACTTCTTGAACAGGTGCGGTAGGAAACGGATGAATGGATTAAAAATGCATGAGAATGTTTTATATTTTGACCATTATTTTTAACAGTGTGATTACAATTGGAATTATTCATTACTTATCATGTTAAGCAATGTCAGCTAAGAGTTTTCTGAGAGCCAGATGCAGTCATCAAAAGAGCCACATCTGGCTCGCGAGCCATAGGTTCCCTACCCCTGCGTTAAGAATGTCCGCCCTAAGATCGGTAGGTCGTGAGTTCAAACCCCCGCCGTGTCATATCAAGGACTATAAAAATGGGACCCAGAACCTCCCTGCTTGGCACTCAGCATCAATGGTTGCAATTGGGAGTTAAATTATTCCCCGGTGCGGACACCGCTGCTGCTCACTGCTCCCCTCACCTCCCAAGGGGTGATCAAGGGTGATGGGTCACATCATGGGCACTTTAACTTTTTCTTTTAATCACAGTGTAGTATGGGAATTGTAGTTATAAGAGTAGTTCCATCATTCTTCCTGGTCATTTAAGACATAAACACAGCCAAAATTAAGCATATATATTTATCATAATTACTAATATATGTGCTATGTTTCAATCTAACCTCCAGAGGATGAAGTTACAGATAATTTTACATCCTCTTGTGAAAAATAGAAAATTCCTTGAGCATGTTTTTGCACCACTAGGAGGCAATAGTGAGCTTTAGCAGCTGCAATCACCACCTCAATAAAAGGCCCTTTGACATCTGAAGGAAAACAGGTGCAAAAAGTAAAATGTGAATCAAATCCTTCACGGTGATTCACCGTCACAAAGCCGTTGGATTGTGAGGGATGAATTAGGTGTTCCACACTTCCTGTGGCCGTGCACTAAATCACTTCATTATGGCAACAATGGCGGAAACACACCCATTCCAAAAAATTAGAATACCATGGAAATGTGTGTATACAGTGGGGCAAGAAAGTATTTAGTCAGCTACCGATTGTGCAAGTTCTCCCACTTAAAATGATGACAGAGGTCTGTAATTTTTATCGTAGGTACACTTTAACTGTGAAAGATAGAATGTGGGAAAAAAATCCAGGGATTCACATTGTAGGAATTTTAAATAATTTATTTGTAAATTATGGTGGTAAATAAGTATTTGGTCAACCATTCAAAGCTCTGACCGATGAAAGGAGGTTTTGGCTCAAAATCTCACGATACATGGACCCATTCATTCTTTGCTTAACACGGATCAATCGTCCTGTCCCCTTAGCAGAAAAAACAGCCCCAAAGCATGTTTCCACCCCCGTGCTTCACAGTAGGTATGGTGTTCTTGGGATGCAACTCTGTATTCTTCTTCCTCCAAACACGACAAGTTGAGTTTATACCAAAATGGATACATGGATGATACAGCAGAGGATTGGGAGAATGTCATGTGGTCAGATGAAACCCAAATAGAACTTTTTGGTATAAACTCAACTCGTCGTGTTTGGAGGAAGAATACTGAGTTGCATCCCAAGAACACCATAACTACTGTGAAGCATGGGGGTGGAAACATCATGCTTTTGGGCTGTTTTTCTGCTAAGGGGACAGAACGATTGATCCGTGTTAAGGAAAGAATGAATGGGGCCATGTATCGTGACATTTTGAGCCAAGGCCTCCTTCCATCAGTGAGAGCTTAGAATGGTTGACCAAATACTTATTTTCCACCATAATTTACAGATAAATCCTTTAAAATTCCTACAATGTGAAGTCCTGGATTTTTTTCACATTCTGTCTCTCACAGTTGAAGTGTACCTATGATGAAAATTACAGACCTCTGTCATCCTTTTAAGTGGGAGAACTTGCACAATCGGTGGATGACTAAATACTTTTTTGCCCCCCTGTATTTCCGTAATTCCATTCAAAAAATTTAACTTTCATATATTATAGATTCAGGGCCCATAATTCAAACAATTTCAAGTACGTTTTTTTTCGGAGTATAAATCGCTTCGGAGTATAAGCCGCAAAACAGTGAACTAATTTGATCCAATTCAAGAAAATGTTCAAACTACAAGTGTTCACAAAGTTCAAAGAAGAAGAACCATGATAAACACTCTGAATTTATCTTGTTTATCGCACCATGTGAAATATAATTTACCGTATTTTTTGGAGTATAAGTTGAACCTGCTGAAAATGCATAATAAAGAAGGAAAAAACATATATAAGTCGCACTGGAGCAGGGGCGCTCACACTTTTTCTGCAGGCGAGCTACTTTTCAATTGACCAAGTCGAGGAGATCTACCTCATTCCTATTTATAATTTATATTTATTTATTTATGAAAGAGACATTTTTGTTAACAAGTTAATGGTGTTTAATGATAATACAAGCATGTTTAACACACATAGATTCCTTTCTTTCATGAAGACAAGAATATAAGTTGGTGTATTTGATTCTGATGACTTGCATTGATTGGAATCAGACAGTGATGCTGATAATGTCCGCATTTTCAAATGGAGGAAAAAAAAAGTCCTCCTTTCTGTCCAATACCACATGAAAGTGGTTGGATTTGGCATCTCATTTGTCCAACTTGCATACTCGTTTTTAAACACTTTGTTATGAGAGTAGCATATGTGTGTGGCCCTTTTAATGTCTGGCAGCAGGTGAGTGACGTCAGTGAGTGTGCGGGTGGGCAAGCAAGTGAGAAAGCGGTCGCTGAGGGCGGGGGAGAAATACATTGGCATCAAACTCCGTAGCTTGCTAGCTTGTGCACGCTAGCTTTCTGAGACTCTTATTTTGTTAGCACAGGCAGGATGAAACAGGTCTTTTATGGTGAAGACAGGAACTGTGCAGTCGGTCTTTAGAGTTTTGACAGTAGGTACGGAGTCTCTAGAAATAAAATGTGTTTCTCTGCGTCCGCCCTGTTAGTGATTTTTTTCTTAAATATGAGCTTGCAGCAGCCAGCGTCATCTCACAAGATCCTCGGGTGCCGAGAATGTCAAACAACTGACGAAAGTGAAGTCTTGGTATGATTGATGATTGCTCATTTTAATGTATATTTTTTAATGCCTGGCTTGAGATCGACTGACACACCCTCCGAGATCGACCAGTCGATCGCGATCGATGTAATGGCCACCCCTGCACTGGAGTATAAGTCGCATTTTTGGGGGAAATTTATTTGATAAAACCCAACACCAAGAATAGACATTTGAAAGGCACTTTAAAATAAATAAAGAATAGTGAACAACAGACTGAATAAGTGTTTGTTATATGAGGCATAAATAACCATCGGAGAAGGTGCCTGGTATGTTAACGTAACATATTATGGTAAGAATCATTCAAATAACTATAACATATAGAACATGCTATACCTTTACCAAACAATCTGTCACTCCTAATTGCTAAATCTCATGAAATCTTATACGTCTAGTCTCTCACGTGAATGAGCTAAATAATATTACTTGATGTTTTACAGTAATGTGTTAATAATTTCACACATAAGTCGCTCCTGAGTATAAGTCGCACCCCCGGCCAAAATATGAAAAAAAAACTGCAACTTATAGTCCGAAAAATACGGTATTTATTTCCGTAATTCCATTCAAAACATTAAACTTTCATATACTTTAGATTAAGGGCTCATAATTTAAACAATTTCAAGTACCGTGTTTCCTTGAATTGCCGCCGGGTATATAGTATGCGCCTGCCTAGAATTACTGCCGGGTCAAACTCGTTTCGCCAAATAATTAGCATATGCCTAGAATTTCCGCCGGGTCAAACTCGTCACGTCACGAGTGACACTTCACCTGTCATCATTTTCAAAATGGAGGAGACTGATTTCAATCATTTGAAATCGCATGAAGGGAAGTAGATTAAGAGCTATTCAGTAGAATATAAGGTCCAAGCTATTGAATATGCTAAAAAGAACAGTAAGCAGCTATGTTTTATTAATATACCGTAGCTGCGTGTGTCAAATATGAGTCATTAAATGACTCTCGCCACCTGGTGGTAGAGGGCGCTAGTGATCCTTCTTGCGACTACTCGGCTGCAGAAGAAGTGACACAAAGCAGCAAGAGTGAGCAGCGATCGTTTATTTTTTCCTCCCGCTTGCACTTTTAACATGGAGGATTACATATCTAAAATAAAACAGTTTTCTAAACTGGACTTTCAATCGAAGCAGCAGGTAATAAAGGAAGATCTCCATCGAGACAGAGAGACTTTTAAAACTGAAGAAAGAGAAGGAAGACTTCTATAGACAAGTTATCGATGCTTTTGATCAGAAAGAGCTGCGCATGGACTTCATTTATAAGTAAAGGTAAGACCATAATAACGTTTTTTATTAAATGCGCTTTTCATGATGGTATCCTTACATCACACTGAAATGTATAAGCGCAGGCAAAAATTTACAGCATGCCTTTGGTAAGTGCCGGAGTGAGAAGAGGTTTTTAAATAATTAGCGCATGCTTGCCTTTACCGCATGCCTTTGGTAAGCGCCGGAGTAAGTAGAGGTTTTAAATTAATTAGCGCCCCGGCGGCAATTCAAGGAAATATGGTATTAGAGATCCAGGGCCCATAATTTCAAGTATTTTGTTGTTTATGTGTACATAATTTGGGCTTCCAGCTCATAAAACCCACGAAAACAGGATGTCAAAAACTTAGAATACTGTGAAGAAATCAGCATTTACTTTTTGCAGAAAAAAAAAAATGTGGATACCATCAAATTAATAAAAATATGGTCTGAATGTGGTGTTTTTTTAAGCTGTGACTCCCGCCTCATTCCAGTCTTTCTGGATCTCCGCCAGATTCATGAATCTTCTCTGCTTGATAGTCCGCAGAAGCCCACAGTCAGCTCTTCTCCTGCCACGTTTTGCCCTTCCACTCGACTTTCCATTGATATGCTTGGACTCAGAACTCCGTGAACACCCAGCTTTCTTAGCTATTAACCTTTGTGGTTTTACATCCCATGGACAGTATCAATGATGGTCTTACCTGCCGTATTTTTCGGACTATAAGTTGCAGTTTTTTTTTCATAGTTTGGCCGGGGGTGCGACTTATACTCAGCAGCGACTTATGTGTGAAATGATTAACACATTACCGTAAAATATCAAATAATATTATTCAGCTCATTCACGTAAGAAACTAGACATATAAGATTTCATCAGATTTAGCAATTAAGAGTGAGAGATTGTTTGGTAAAAGTATAGCATGTGCTATATCAGTGGTTCTCAAATGGGGGTACGCGTACCCCTGGGGGTACTTAAGGGTATGCCAAGGGGTACGTGAGATTTTTCAAAAATAGTCTAAAAATAGCAACAATTCAAAAATCCTTTATAAACATATTTATTGAGTAATACTTCAAGAAAATATGAATGTAAGTTCATAAACTGTGAAAAGAAATACAACAATGCAATATTCAGTGTTGACAGCTAGATTTTTTGTGGACGTTTTCCATAAATATTGATGTTAAAGATTTATTTTTTTGAAAATTAAGTTGATAAATCCAGATGGATCTCTATTACAATCCCCAAAGAGGGCACTTTAAGTTGGTGATTACTTCTATGTGTAGAAATCTTTATTTATAACTGAATCACTTGTTTATTCTTCAATAAGTTTTAAGCCAGGGGTCGGGAACCTTTTTGGCTGAGAGAGCCAAAAAGCCAAATATTTTAAAATGTATTTCCGTAAGAGCCATATAATATTCTTTTTAACACTGAACACAACTAAACGCATGCATTTTTAAGTAAGACCAACATTTTTAGAGTAAAATAGATCTATTATTATTTGTAATAACATTGTTATTCTGAAGCTAACTGTGGAAGGGGTGTGGCCTGTGGGCCTGCAATGAACTGGGGTGTGCCAGGACCGGCCTCTAAATCAGCGACAGGTGCGTAGACGGCCCACCTGGGCCATGTTATCTAATCACCTGTCACTCTGTTATAAGCAGCAGCCAGGAGGAGGGACAGGGTTGGGGCTGGGGCTGGGGCTGGAGCCAGAGCGCGAGCGAAAACGAAAAAGAAAAATACAATTGCTGGAAAGCAACTGAGGGACTTATTGAAAAATAAAACAATATTGTACCCCTGAAACAGGCTCTCATCTCGGTGCTTGGTGGTCTGAAGAACCCCCAGGAGGGCACTAACCAATAATAAATAAATAACTTCTTACCAGGTGCGGTAGAAACGGATGGATGGAATTAAAAATGCATGAGAATGTTTTATATTTTGAATATTATTTTTAACACTGTGATTACAAGTGGAATTATTCATTATTTATCGTGTTAAGCAATGTCAGCTCAGATTGATCCGAGAGCCAGATGCAGTCATCAAAAGAGCCACATCTGGCTCGCGAGTCATAGGTTCCCTACCCCTGTTTTAAGCTATTTTTATATCTTTTTTTCCAAATAGTTCAAGAAAGACCACTACAAATGAGCAATATTTTTGCACTGTTATACAATTTAATCAATCAGAAACTGATGACATAGTGCTGTGTTTTACTTCTTTATCTCTTTTTTTTCAACCAAATATGCTTTGCGCTGATTAGGGGGAACTTGAATAAAAAAAATGTTCACGGCGGTACATCACTGAAAAGGTTGATTTTTGAGATAGGTAATGCGAGAACGAATATAAAATACAAATGTATTTCAGTTGTAGGAGTTAAATGGTGGAACAAGCTCAATGATGAGTTGAAGACATGCACTTCTTTGGTAAGGTTTAAGAAAACCTTGAAAGGTGAAATAATGAAAATGATAAAATATAGTTACAATTACTTTCATCCCATTGATTTTTTTCTAACGTTGATGTTCCCGGCAATCTAATTTTCAGTTAAGGCAGGGGTAGGGAACCTATGGCTCTAGAGCCAGATGTGGCTCTTTTGATGACTGCATCTGGCTCTCAGATAAATCTGAGCTGACATTCCTTAACACGATAAGTAATGAATAATTCCACTTGTAATCACAGTGTTAAAAATAACGTTCAAAATATAAAACATTCTCATGCTTTTTTATGTTCAAGAAGTTGCGTTAATGGTAAGTAGTAATTTATTTATTATTGGTTAGTATGGGGCTTGCCCTCTTGGGGGTTCTTCAGACCACCAAGCACCGACATGAAAGCCCTTTTCAGGGTTACATTATTGTATTATTTTTCAATAAGTCTCTCAGTTGCTTTCCAGCAATTGTATTTTTCTCTCCCGCTCGCGCTCTGGCTCCAGCTTCCACCCCGTCTCTCCTCCTGGCTGCTGCTTATAACAGAGCAACAGGTGATTAGATAACAAGGCCCAGGTGGGCCGTCTACGCACCTGTCGCTGATTTTGAGGCCGGTCCTGGGACCACCAAGTTTGCTGCAGGCCCACAGGCCACGCCCCCACCGCAGTTAGCTTCAGAATAACAATGTTATTACAAAGAATAAGAGACCTATTATACTCTAGAAATGTTGGTCTTACTTAAAAATGCACGCGTTTAGTTGTGTTCAGTGTTATAAAAATATTATATGGCTCTTATGGAAATATATTTTTAAATACTTGGCTTTCATGGCTCTCTCAGCCAAAAAGGTTCCCGACCCCTGAGTTAAGGTATAGGATAGGCAAGTATAATAAGCTTTGGCGTCAGCCTATTCCTTTTTCGGTCATTCTTTTTCTTTTCTTTTGTGTATGTATGTGTATGATTGTTTATGTATAACCTGTACTGTAAAACTGATCACACAAAATGGTTGTATTGATTATATGACCAAAATAAACTTATTTCATTCATTCATTCAGAACCACTGTTCTATATGTTATAGTTATTGGAATGACTCTTACCATAATATGTTACGTTAACATAGCAGGCACCTTCTCAGTTGGTTATTTATGCCTCATATAACGTACACTTATTCAGCCTGTTGTTCACTATTCTTTATTTATTTTTAATTGCCTTTCATGTCTATTCTTGGTGTTGGGTTTTATCAAATAAATGTTCCCAAAAAATGCGACATACTCCAGTGCGATTTATACTGTATATGTTTTTTGCTTTCTTTTTTATGCATTTTCCGAACTAGCGACTTAGACTCCGGAGCAACTTATACTCAAAAATCGGTAGTGCCCCTCAAACCCGGAGCGCCTAATTTATTTTTTCTGGTTGTGCTTTCCAACCTCGAAGCAATTTTATTTGGTACGTGGTGTAATGAAAAAATTTGACCAGTACATTGAAACATATACGAGATACATGTGGACTGCAGGTTGACGTCTGTTCAATAAATGACTCTCGCAAGCCAGACCAAAACTTTGATGTTTCCTTGAGAATATGGAACACATGGCGCTCAAAACGCTGTCAAAATGTTTTGGTACGACTTTGGTAAGCTACGAAGCAGCACCAATTGATGGATTGTCGGAGCATTACTGCTACCATAGTCAGACGTACTGTGCTTCAAAAGACGGAATTATTATGGTGTGTTTTTAAAGCAGTGGTTCTCAACCTTTTTTCAGTGATGTACCCCCTGTGAACATTTTTTTAATTCAAGTACCCCCTAATCAGAGCAAAGCATTTTTGGTTGAAAAAAAGAGATAAAGAAGTAAAATACAGCACTATGTGATCAGTTTCTGATTTATTAAATTGTATAACAGTGCAAAATATTGCTCATTTGTAGTGGTCTTTTTTTAACTATTTGGAAAATAAGATATAAATATAACTAAAAACTTGTTGAAAAACAAAAAAGTGATTCAATTATAAATAAATATTTCTCCAAATAGAAGTAATCGTCAACTTAAAGTGCCCTCTTTGGGGATTGTAATAGAGATCCATCTGGATTCATCAACTTAAAGGCCTACTGAAATGAGATTTTCTTATTTAAACGGGGATAGCAGGTCCATTCTATGTGTCATACTTGACTATTTCGCGGTATTGCCGTATTTTTGCTGAAAGGATTTAGTAGAGAACATCGACGATAAAGTTTGCAACTGTTGGTCGCTAATAAAAAAGCCTTGCCTGTACTGGAAGTAGCAGACGATGTGCGCGTGACGTCAAGGGTTGTAGGTCTCCTCAAATCCTCACATTGTTTACAATCATAGCCACCAGCAGCAAGAGCGGTGCGGACCGAGAAAGCGACGATTTACCCATTAATTTGAGCGAGGATGAAAAATTTGTGGACGAGGAAAGTTAGAGTGAAGCACTCAAAAAAAAGGGGGGGGGAAGGCGACGGAGGTGGGAGCAATTCAGATGTTATTGGACACATTTACTCGAATAATTCTGGAAAATCCCTTATCTGCTTATTGTGTTACTAGTGTTTTAGTGAGATTATAAAGTCATACCTGAAAAACGGAGGGCTGCGGTGACTGCCAGTGTCTCTGAGGGAAGCCATATGGAGGAGCCAACAAAGTCACAGCTGCCTTTTCGATATATGCTGCAGGAGGACACAAACGCCGCTCAAGTCTCCGGTAAGAGCCGACTTAATATCACAATTTTCTCATCCAAAAACTTTCTGGTTGACATGTGGTAGAGAAACATGTTCGCTTGACTGCTCTGTTCCATATTAAAGCTTCACAACAAACAAAGAAACACCGGTTGTGTTTTGGTTGCTAAAGGCAGCTGCAATCCACCGCTTTCCACCAAAAGCATTCTTCTTTATAGTCTCCATTATTAATTGAACAAATTGCAAAAGATTCAGCAACACAGATATCCAAAATACTGTGTAATTATGCGATTAAAGCAGACGACTTTTAGCCGTGAGTGGTGCTGGGCTAAAATGTCCGCTCCAACCAATAACGTCACAAGTACGCGTCAACATAAGCGTCATCATTCCGCAACGTTTTCAACAGGATACTTTGCGGGAAATTTAAAATTGCAATTTAGTAAACTAAACCGGCCGTATTGGCATGTGTTGCAATGTTAGTATTTCATCATTGATATATAAACTTTTAGACTGCGTGGTCGGTAGTATTGGTTTTAGTAGGCCTTTAAAGGGGAACATTATCACAATTTCAGAAGGGTTAAAACCAATAAAATCAGTTCCCAGTGGCTTGTTTTATTTTTCGAAGTTTTTTTCAAAATTTTACCCTAATGGAATATCCCGAAAAAAAGGCTTTAAAGTGCCTGATTTTCGCTATCTGTAAATCCACCCGTCCATTTTCCTGTGACGTCATCTAGTGATGCCAACACAAACAACATGGCAGTTAGCACAGCAAGATTAGCTCGGATTCAGACTCGGATTTCAGCGGTTTAAGTGATTCAAGAGATTACGCATGTATTGAAACGGATGGTTGGAGTGTGGAGGCAGATAGCGAAAACAAAATTGAAGAAGAAACTGAAGCTATTGAAGCTATTCGGCGATCGCCTACTAACCAACGATTGTATCTTTTGACCACTGGAGCAACTTAAATCTGTCGATTGGTAAGTGTTTGTTTGGCATTAAATGTGGGTGGAGGGAAAGGCTGCATGCAAATATAGCTACAAATGTACATAAAGCTAGCCTAAATAGCATGTTATCATCGATTAGCTGGCAGTCATGCCGTGACCAAATATGTCTGATTAGCACATAAGTCAATAACATCAACAAAACTCCCCTTTGTGATTTTGTTGACTTTATCTTTGGAAATGCATCTGCTTTGAGTGTCGCAGGATATCCACATGTTTTTATGTGCCATGTCTGTCGTAGCATCGCCGGTAAAATGTGCAGACCAAACGAGGGACTTTCGCATCTTTTGACACTGGAGCAACTTGAATCCATCGATTAGTATGTGTTTGTTTGGCATCAAATGTGGGTGGAGGGAAAGGCTGGATGCAAATATAGCTACAAATGAGGCATAACGATACAATATGTACATACAGCTAGCCTAAATAGCATGTTAACATCAATTGGCATGCTGTGCTACTCGATGCACACCCTACATAAGTCAACTTGAATCCGTCCCTGATTGTGTAGTTCAGCGTTTCTCAAGTGAGGAATAGAGACCTGACAGGTGGGGCGCGAGGAACGGGAGAAAATTTCACTTAATTTTTTTTTTTTTTTTTTTATTATTATAGTCTTAGATTTTTTTTTCTTACTATGCTTTCATTTTCTATACACACTGTAGATCACTTTGTGATTTTGTCTATGAAATCCGTTCTATAAATAAATGTAAATTACTTATTTTTCTTGTAGGCTTTAAATTTCTAGGTAGGAGTGAAAGTTTGACAGACGCAACAGTAACTAATGGGGGCGGGCCTAAGCGGAACAATCTTTCACGCGGATGGGTAGCAGGCTAATGTGTGGACCACAATTACACAAAATGGATAAATTTGTGACTCGGACCTCAAAGGTCGTCGAGCCAGAGCCAGCGCCTGCGGAGAAAAAAAAAATCTGACGGGCTTAATCAACCCAAAAACCAACCGAAAAGAAAATATGATGAAGGGTATCTTGCTCGTGGATTCACGGCAACGGTGGTGGGGGCAGAGGAGAGACCCCTGTGTGTTCTGTGTCTAAAACCGCTAGCAGCAGACAGCATGAGACCCAACAAATTAAAGAGACACCTCGAGACCACACACCCCAATCACGTCAATAAGCCACTTGATTTCTTTCAAAGAAAACTGGCAGAGTAGTTATTTTATTTATCATTGAACTTGATGCAAGTTATACCACAGCTGCACAGTTATTTTATTTATTATTGAACTTGATGTTATTTTATGTTATTGAGATTGAATGTATACAACTTGAATGTTACTTGATGTTCAATAAATTTGAAAATGTTAAGCTGGCATTATCGTTCTGTTGGGGTGATGGGGGCAGGTGGGGCTTGAAAACTTCCCCTTGTCCAAAGTGGGGGATGACAAAAAAAGTTTGAGAACCACTGGTGTAGTTACACCCTCTGACAACACACCGACGAGGCATGATGTCTCCAAGGTACGGAAAACAGTCGAAAAAACGGAAAATAACAGGGCTGATTTGACTCGTTTGTAATGTGTTTGAGAAAATGGTGGATTGATTACCTATGTGAAGTCATCGCTCCGAGAGCGATTAATAGAGAGGCGTTTAATTTTCCAAAATTCACCCATTTAGAGTTCGGAAATCCTTTTTTTTTTCTTCTTTGTCATGAAAAAGGGACGTTTTTGTCATGAAAAAGGGATTTTTTTGTGGTTGGTGCACTATTTGTAAGTGTATATTGTGTTTTTTATGTTGATTTAATTGAAAAAAAAAAAATTTTTTTTTTTTATAAAAAATTCTTCTGCGGCCCGGTGGTTGGGGACCACTGCCTTAGACCACTCGGCCACGCAACCGCCGTAAATGTGTTTTAGATTAGTGGTCCCCAACCTTTTTGTATCCGCGGACCGGTCAACGCTTAATAATTTGTCTCGCTGCCTGGGGGGAGGGGGTGTCCTTTTTTGTTTTGTTTCTTCTTTGTCATGAAAAAGGGACGTTTTTGTCATGAAAAAGGGAGTGTTTTGTGGTTGGTGCACTATTTGTAAGTGTATATTGTGTTTTTTATGTTGATTTAATTAAAAAAAAAAAAAAATTGTTTTATTATTTTTTTTTTTTAATAAAAAATTCTTCTGCGGCCCGGTGGTTGGGGACCACTGCCTTAGACCACTCGGCCACGCAACCGCCGTAAATGTGTTTTAGATCAGTGGTCCCCAACCTTTTTGTATCCGCGGACCGGTCAACGCTTAATAATTTGTCCCGCGGCCCGGGGGGGGGGGTGTCCTTTTTTTTTCTTCTTTTTTTTTTGTTTCTGCTTTGTCATGAAAAAGGGACGTTTTTGTCATGAAAAGGGGAGTTTTTTGTGGTTGGTGCACTATTTGTAAGTGTATATTGTGTTTTTTATGTTGATTTAATTTAAAAAAAAAAAAAACTTTATTTATTTTTTTTAAATAAAAAATTCTTCTGCGGCCCGGTACCAATCGGACCACGGCCCGGTGGTTGGAGACCACTGCCTTAGACCACTCGGCCACGCAACCGCCGTAAATGTGTTTTAAATAAGTGGTCCCCAACCTTTTTGTATCCGCGGACCGGTCAACGCTTAATAATTTGTCCCGCGGCCCGGGGGGGTGTCCTTTTTTTTTTCTTTTTTTTTTGTTTCTTCTTTGTCATGAAAAAGGGAGTTTTTTGTAGTTGGTGCACTATTTGTAAGTGTATATTGTGTTTTTTATGTTGATTTAATTAAAAAAAATAAATAAATAAATTATTTTTTTTTAATAAAAAATTCTTCTGCGGCCCGGTACCAATCGGGTCACGGCCCGATACCGGGCCGCGCCCTGGTGGTTGGGGACCACTGCCTTAGACCACTCGGCCAAGCAACCGCCGTAAATGTGTTTTAGATCAGTGGTCCATACCTTTTTGTATCCGCGGACCGGTCAACGCTTAATAATTTGTCCCGCGGCCGGGGGCGTGTCCTTTTTTTTTTTGTTTCTTCTTTGTCATGAAAAAGGACGTTTTTGTCATGAAAAGGGGAGTTTTTTGTGGTTGGTGCACTATTTGTAAGGGTATATTGCGTTTGTTATGTTGATTTAATTTAAAAAAATATATATATATTTATTTATTTTTTTTATAAAAAATTCTTCTGCGGCCCGGTACCAATCGGGCCACGGCCCGGTGGTTGGGGACCACTGCCTTAGACCACTCGGACACACAACCGCCGTAAATGTGTTTTAGATCAGTGGTCCCCAAACTTTTTGTATCCGCGGACCGGTCAACGCTTAATAATTTGTCCCGCGGCCCGGGGGGGGGGAGTCCTTTTTTTTTCTTTTTTTTTTTTCTTCTTTGTCATGCAAAAGGGACGTTTTTGTCATGAAAAAGGGAGTTTTTTGTGGTTGGTGCACTATTTGTAAGTGTATATTGTGTTTTTTATGTTGATTTAATTGAAAAAAATATATATATATATTTTTTGTTTTTTTTTAATAAAAAATTCTTCTGCGGCCCGGTACCATTCGGGCCACGGCCCGGTGGTTGGGGACCACTGCCTTAGACCACTCGGCCACGCAACCGCCGTAAATGTGTTTTAGATCAGTGGTCCCCAACCTTTTTGTATCCGCGGACCGGTCAACGCTTTATAATTTGTCCCGCGGCCCGGGGGGTAGTCCTTTTTTTTTCTTTTCTTTTTTTCTTCTTTGTCATGAAAAAGGGACGTTTTTGTCATGAAAAAGGGAGTTTTTTGTGGTTGGTGCACTATTTGTAAGTGTATATTGTGCTTTTTAGGTTGATTTAATTTAAAAAAAAAACGGTGGTTGGGGACCACTGATGTAGACCACAAAGAAGTGTTTTACATGTATAAAAAAATCATAATATAACCCCTTTAATACGCCTTATAATCCGGTGTGCCTTGCTCATGCCGTGTACTTTATAATCCGGTGTGCCCAATGGTCCGAAAAATCCGGTATGTATATTTAGTAATAATTAACACAGGACAAAGAACTCAGAAAACCTTCTGCTCTTTGTTCATGTGTTCCACACTCACTCCATCCCCTGAAACATGACTAAGAAATGAGGGGGGCGGTCCGGGGATTTACAGATGTTCCGTGCTGGGAATCTGGGTAAAAGGTCAGCACGCCGGTTGAGATGGGCGCAGCCATTTCGGGAAATTGAACGAGCAGCTGTGCTGAGGGTGCGGAGCCGGCCGTCGTGGATCAGTCACGCACAGCTGGACATATGGATTCTAGACCATATCCAACAAGGGCTTCACGGTTTTAAACTACACTTGATACAGGCTTGTGTTATTGGACGGGGGGGCCGGGGGTGGGGGGGGGGGGGGGGGGGGGCAGGATATTGCTTTGCTCAAGTGCAGTGCGAACAAGAATAGACCATGATGGATGCAATTTCAAGTTAAAAAAAAAAAAAAAAGGACAGAAAAATGTAAAGGAAATTTACGTGATGTACAAACCCCGTTTCCATATGAGTTGGGAAATTGTGTTAGATGTAAATATAAACAGAATACAATAATTTGCAAATCCTTTTCAACCCATATTCAGTTGAATATGCTACAAAGACAACATATTTGATGTTCAAACTGATAAACATTTTTTTTTTTTCAGATAATCATTAACTTTAGAATTTGATGCCAGCAACACGTGACAAAGAAGTTGGAAAAGTGGCAATAAATACTGATAAAGTTGAGGAATGCTCATCAAACATTTATTTGGAACATCCCACAGGTGTGTAGGCTAATTGGGAACAGGTGGGTGCCATGATCGGGTATAAAAACAGCTTCCCAAAAAATTTTCAGTCTTTCACAAGAAAGGATGGGGCGAGGTACACCCCTTTGTCCACAACTGCGTGAGCAAATAGTCAAACAGTTTAAGAACAACGTTTCTCAAAGTGCAATTGCAAGAAATTTAGGGATTTCAACATCTACGGTCCATAATATCATCAAAAGGTTCAGAGAATCTGGAGAAATCACTCCACGTAAGCGGCAAGGCCAGAAACCAACATTGAATGACCGTGACCTTCGATCCCTCAGATGGCACTGTATCAAAAACCGACATCAATCTCTAAAGGATATCACCACACGGGCTCAGGAACACTACAGAAAACCACTGTCACGAAATTCAGTTCGTTGCTACATCTGTAAGTGCAAGTTGAAGCTCTACTATGCAAAGCCTAAGCCATTTATCAACAACATCCAGAAACAACACCGGCTTCTCTGGGCCCCTAATCATCTAAGATGGACTGATGCAATGTGGAAAAGAGTTCTTTGGTCTGACGAGTCCACATTTCAAATTTTGGGGGGAAATTTTCGACATTGCGTCATCCGGACCAAAGGGGAAGCGAACCATCCAGACGGTTATCGACGCAAAGTTGAAAAGCCAGCATCTGTGATGGTATGGGGGTGCATTAGTGCCCAAGGCATGGGTAACTTACACATCTGTGAAGGCACCATTAATGCTGAACGGTACATACAGGTTTTGGAACATAATATGCCACCACCTAAGCGTCGTCTTTTTCATGGACGCCCCTGCTTATTTCCGCAAGACAATGCCAAGCCACATTCAGCACGTGTTACAACAGCGTGGCTTCGTAAAAAAAGAGTGCGGGTACTTTCCTGGCCCGACTGCAGTCCAGACCTGTCTCCCATCAAAAATGTGTGGCGCGTTATGAAGCGTAAAATACGACAGCGGAGACCCCGGACTGTTGAACGACTGAAGCTCTACATGAAACAAGAATGGGAAAGAATTCCACTTTCAAAGCTTCAACAATTAGTTTCCTCAGTTCCCAAACGTTTATTGAGTGTTCTTAAAAGAAAAGGTGATGCAACACAGTGGTGAACATGCCCTTTCCCAACTACTTTGGCACGTGTTGCAGCCATGAAATTCTAAGTTAATAATTATTATTTGCAAAAAAAAATAAAGTTTATGAGTTTGAACATCAAATATCTTGTCTTTGTAGTGCATTCAATTGAATATGGGTTGAAAAGGATTTGCAAATCATTGTATTCCGTTTATATTTACATCTAACAAAATTTATATCCTCTTTAATCCGGTGCGCCTTTTGTATGAAAAAAGACCCTAATAGACCCGCTCATCGGCAGTGCGCCTTATAATCCGGTGCGCCCTATGGTCCAAAAAATACAGTAATCTGATGAAGTGATAATGGTACAAATGCCATGACTGAGATACTTGATTGTGGTCTCATTTAAATATGGTGCAAAATAATTTATTCATCAATCATCTTATTCCCTGAAGTTTTTTGTCATGTTTATTGTCCAATAGTTTTCGGTCCAAATTGCTGCATGAATCCGAATTTTCCCAGCCTTTGTTTTAAAAAACAAACGAGGCTTTCATTTTCTTAATTGGGCTTATTTGAAGCAAATGTTTCCTGTAAAAGAGGACTTTTTTTTTTTTGCCAGGATCTCGGCAGTCTTTGGCGGTCCGAGTGGAAAAAAGACACGCACGCTGCGCCAAGGCTTTTGTGAGCACAGAGCGTGTTTGTTACATTCCAGACACATAAGTGAGGGCCCCGTGATTCTCCTGAACCGACGTTTGCCCCGCAGCACTGTCAGCACTCGCCAGTTACCTTTCACCTACTTAGTCTGGAGTGCACACAGGAGAGGGTTAAAGGCGCTCTGTGCTCCTGCATCACGTACACCTCGCAGCAGCGGTTGTAAAGAAAGAGGTTGGGGGGGTGAGGGGGGGGGGGGGGGGTGCTTGTAATGTGTCCCTTTTCTGTGCTGTGAACTTTCCCCTAATTCTCACAGTGCTGCAGCCTCCCAGCAGCCTCATCACGGAGGCCTACATGTTCCCGAGATGCTCGGAGGTGCCATCGACTGACTCCTTTAGGGCAATTATGACCGGGAACATCATCACGCCACAACTGGGACTTGGTATTGGCTCTATGGTGTCGGTTGGACTTTATTCCCAACGCGATGCCAGGTTTTCTCATCTTCGAAAAGGAGAGGGAAGAAGTAGATCTTATATAATCCTACCCCTTTTTCGGCATGTAGCAGTTGCTAACACGTGTGATCCCTTCATGTTCTCGATTTACTCACAATATATTCCGTAAAGAACAACATAAAAAATAGATACCGTATTTTTCGGACAATAAGTGGTAGTTTTTTTTCATAGTTTGGCCGGGGGTGCGACTTATACTCAGGAGCGACCTATGTGTGAAATTATTAAAACACTGCCGTAAAATATAAAATAATATTATTTAGCTCATTCACGTAAGAGACTAGATGTATAAGATTTCATGTGATTTAGCAATTAGGAGCAACAGATTGTTTGGTAAACGTTAGGGGTGTGGGGAAAAAATCAATTCGAATTTGAATCGCGATTCTCACGTTGTGCGATTCGGAATCGGTTCTCTTTTTTTTTTAAATCTTTTTTTTTTTTTTTTAATCCAACAAAACAATACACAGCAATACCATAACAATGCAATCCAATTCCAAAACCGAATGTGACCCAGCAACACTCAGAACTGCAATAAACAGAGCAATTGAGAGGAGACACAAACACGACACAGAACAAACCAAAAGTAGTGAAACCAAAATGATTATCAACAACAGTATCAATATTAGTTATAACTTCAGCATAGCAGCGATTAAAAATCCCTCATTGACATTATCATTAGACATTTATAAAAATAAAAAAAAGAACAATGGTGTCACAGTGGCTTACACTTGCATCGCATCTCATACTGTAAGCTTGACAACACACTGTGTCCAATATTTTCACAAAGATAAAAATAAGTCATATTTTTGGTTCGTTTAATAGTTTTTACATTATTATTATAATTTACATTAGTGCAATCAGTTGATAAAACATTGTCCTTTACAATTATAAAAGCTTTTTACAAAAATCTACTACTCTGCTTGCATGTCAGCAGACTGGGGTAGATCCGGCTGAAATAATATGTAAAATGAATAGAGAATCCTTTTGAATCAGAAAAAAAAAATCATTTTGGAATCGAGAATCATGTTTAATTAAAAAAAAGAAATCGATATTGAATCGAATCGTGGGACACCCAAAGATTCGCAGCCCTAGTAAAGGTATAGCATGTTCTATATGTTATAGTTATTTGAATGACTCTTACCATAATATTTTACGTTAACATAGCAGGCACCTTCTCAGTTGGTTATTTATGCCTCATATAACGTACACTTATTCAGCCTGTTGTTCACTATTCTTTATTTATTTTAAATTGCCTTTCAAATGTCTATTCTTGGTGTTGGGTTTTATCAAATAAATTTCCCCCAAAATTGCGACTTATATATGTTTTTTTCCTTCTTTACTATGCGTTTTCGACAGGTGCGACTTACACTCCGGAGCGACTTACACTCAATCAATATTTATTTATATAGCCCTAAATCACAAGTGTCTCAAAGGGCTGCACAAACCACTACGACATCCTCGGAAGAACCCACAAAAGGGCAAGGAAAACTCACACCCAGTGGGCAAGGAGAACTCACACCCAGTGGGACGTCGGTGACAATGATGACTATGAGAACCTTGGAGAGGACCACATATGTGGGCAACCCCCCCCCCCCCCTCTAGGGGACCGAAAGCAATGGATGTCGAGCGGGTCTAACATGATACCGTGAAAGTTCAATCCATATTGGATCCAACACAGCAGCGAGAGTCCCGTCCACAGGAAACCATCCCAAGTGGAGGCGGATCAGCAGCGTAGAGATGTCCCCAACCGATACACAGGCGAGCGGTCCATCCTGGGTCCCGACTCTGGACAGCCAGTACTTCATCCATGGCCATCGGACCGAACCCCCTCCACAAGGGAGGGGGTGACAGAGGAGAAAAAGAAAAGAAGCGGCAGATCAACTGTTCTAAAAAGGAGGTCTATTTAAAGGCTAGAGTATACAAATGAGTTTTAAGGTGAGACTTAAATGCTTCTACTGAGATAGCATCTCGAACTGTTACCGGGAGGGCAATCCAGAGTACCGGAGCCCGAACGGAAAACGTTCTATAGCCCGCAGACTTTTTTTAGGCTTTAGTAATCACTAATAAGCCGGAGTCCTTTGAAGGCAGATTTCTTGCTGGGACATATGGTACAATACAATCGGCCAGATAGGATGGAGCTAGACCGTGTAGTATTTTAAAGTCACATCTTAAGTGCACAGGAAGCCAGTGCAAGTGAGCCAGTAAAGGGGTATATATAGGTATATAAGTATATAAAGGTATATACAGTATAGGTGTAATATGATCAAACTTTCTTGTTCTTGTCAAAAGTCTAGCAGCCGCATTTTGTACCAACTGTAATTGTTTAATGCTAGACATGGGGATACCCGAAAATAATACGTTACAGTAATCGAGACGAGACGTAACAAACGCATTCTCCAAAAAAGACGGTAAGTTATATTTCATATGGTGCGATAAATAAGATAAATTCAGAGTGTTTATCATGGTTCTTCTTCTTTGTACTTTGTGAACACTTGTAGTTTGATATTTTCTTGAATTGGATCAAATTAGTTCACTGTTTAATTTCTTTACTCAATCCATTCTAGAGATGAAACAACTTCTCGCGTAACTCGAGTAGTTCATCCATCCATTTTCTTCCGCTTATCCAAGGTCGGGTCCCGAGGCAGCAGCCTAAGCAGGAAAGACCAGACTTCCCTCTCCCCAGCCACTTCGTCCAGCTCTTCCCAGGTGATCCTGAGGGGTTCCCAGGCCAGCCGAGAGACATAGTCTTCCCAACATGTCCTGGGTCTTCCCCGTGGCCTCCTACCGGTCGGACATGCCCGAAACACCTCCCGAGGGATGCGTTCGGGTGGCATATTGACCAGATGCCCTAATCACCTCATCTGGCTCCTCTCCATGTGGAGGAGCAGCGGCTTTATGTTGAGCTCCTCCCGGATGGCAGAGCTTCTCACCCTATCTCTAAGGGAGAGTCCCGCCACCCGGCGGAGGAAACTCATTTGGGCCGCTTGTACCCGTGATCTTATCCTTTCGGTCATAACCCAAAGCTCATGACCATAGGTGAGGATGGGAACGTAGATCGACCGATAAATTGAGAGCTTTGCCTTCCGGCTCAGCTCCTTCTTCACCACAACGGATCGATACGGCGTCCGCATTACTGAAGACGCCTCACAATCCACTCTTCCCTTACTCGTGAACACGACTCCGAGGTACTTGAACTCCTCCACTTGGGACAAGACTAATTCAATTACAAAATATATTCGAGGAATTTTTGCTGTCTCGAGGCGTCATTAAGGTATTTTCTTATTATTTTATCTTTTTTTTTTTACGGCATTTTGCCTCGTTTAGTAGTCAAAGCTCTTGTTTCGGCCTCCTGTCCACACGCAAACGCGTACTTTTGTCTTTAAAAAGGCAGACTTTTACAAATGTTGGACAAAGTGTAAGGGTCCAAAACTCTCCGTGCCAAAAATGGGGACTTGTGATGACGTCACGGTTGTACTCAGTCATTTCAAACCTCAACAACACTGCCTTGCTGGCTTTAAACACATTACAAGATCTGCGGTCCCTTCCAAAGTTTCTCATTGTCTCCATTGGGTTGAGTTTCTTTCTTGTCCTGATGTGGGATCTGAATAAATGACTACTGACTGCATCTGAAGTAAACAAGTAGAGGACTAAAAGGGGTTCCTTGAACAACGCCTCGATTAAGTAAATCACAAATTTGGACCCTAGTGTTCTAGGTTTGCTAGCAAGGTTAAAACAAATGTTGAAAACAGCTTAGCGGATTTGCGTGGAGAAACCCCCATTTAAACGGCACCGTATTATAATCATCAAAAACGCACGGGAGACAAGAACTTCGTCACACCAAACAACACATAGAGCTGTCAGCCCACTTGTTTTTTTTAGCACACACAAATTGGCACAATCAACCACGGACGCATTTCAGCTGTGCGTGTCAGCCTTCGAAAATAAAAACAAGCGTTTAGGAAATAAAAGACAATTAGGCCAAACACAATAATTGAGGGCACATCTTTCCAGTGTAGCTCGGTTGGTAGAGCGGCCGTGCCAGCAACTTGAGGGTTGCAGGTTCGATCCCCGCTTCCGCCATCCTAGTCCCTGCCGTTGTGTCCTTGGGCAAGACACTTTACCCACCTGCTCCCAGTGCCACCCACACTGGTTTAAATGTAAAAATTAGATATTGAGTTTCACTATGTAAAAGCGCTTTGAGTCACTAGAGAAAAAGCGCTATATAAATATAATTCACTTCACTTCATCTTAACATGTATAATTAAAGCTTAATTAAGCAAAAATATTGGTCACCAAATAATATACAAATCCATTTAATAAAGTCAAAATACAAATAAGGCAACAAGAGAAGTATCCCACACTTCTCTTTTGTAAATTTGTACACCCGATATGGGCATCTACATAAACAAAATGATTTGCCTGAGAAACTGGACAGGAAAAGGGCTGTTTTTCTGCTAAGGGGACAGGACGATTGATCCGTGTTAAGGAAAGAATGAATGGGGCCATGTATCGTGAGATTTTCAGCCAAAACCTCCTTCCATCAGTGAGAGCTTTGAATGGTTGACCAAATACTTATTTACCACCATAATTTACAAATAAATTATTTGAAATTCCTACAATGTGAATTCCTGGATTTTTTTTTTTCACATTCTGTCTCTCACAGTTGAAGTGTACCTATGATGAAAATTACAGACCTCTGTCATCATTTCAAGTGGGAGAACTTGCACAATCGCTGGCTGACTAAATACTTTTTTGCCCCACTGTATATACATATGTGTATAATATATATATATATATATATATATATATATATATATATATATATATATATATATATATATATATATACCTATATAGATATATCTATATATATATAGATATAGGTGTGGGAAAAATCACAAGACTACTTCATCTCTACAAAACTGTTTCATGAGGGGTTCCCTCAATCATCAGGAGATTGAAAAAAAAAATCTCCTGATGATTGAGGGAACCCCTCATGAAACAGTTCTGTAGAGATGAAGTAGTCTTGTGATTTTTCCCACACCTTCATATTGCGCTCTACCACGGTATCGAGCACTATTCTCTGGATAATCCAATCAAGACATATATGTGTATGTATATATATATATATATATATATACATACATACACACACACATAATATATATATATATATATACACATATATACATATATATATATATATATATATATATATATATATATATATATATATATATATATATATATATATATATATATATATATATATATGTATATATATAATTTTTTTTTTTTAAAGCAAAAATATTATTTATTCGATTAATCGATCGGGATATTCGATATAATACTCACTTACTAAAATATTCGATAACTGCAGCTCTAATCCATTCCATAATTTAATTCCACATATATTAAAAGTTGTAAGTGTTGTCCGTGCATACAAATATTTTAAATTACTTTTTCCTCTGAGGCTATATTTCTCCTCCTTAGTCGAGAAGAATTGTAGTACATTGCAAGTTATAATTTTCTTTGTGCATAATTTTAGCGGTTTGTAAATTCACTATATCATTGAATTTCAGTATTTTTTATTCATTAAATGAAGGCTTTGTATGAGTATATATGACCAGATCTTTTTTTAAATACGATTAGTGAATGAAGAGTACTTTTGTAGTTGTTTCCCCATATTTCTGCAAGATAACTCAGATATGGTAACACTAGCAAGCAGTAGAGCATTTGAAGTGATTTTTGTTCCAGTACATATTTTGCTTTACTCATTATTGAAATGTTTCTTGCCAGTTTATGTTGTATATTTTGTATAGGAGATTTCCGGTTCATTTTATCATCCTTTGTAACACCTAGAAATTTGATTTAATTTACTCTTTCATTGTCTAATCCATCTATTTGTATTTGTGTTTGACTTTCCCTTCTACTGTTAAAGAATAGCATTATTTCAGTTTCACTGAGGTTTAAGAATAGTCTGTTTTTGTCAAACCAGCACTTTAATTTATTAATTTCCTCTGTTAATATTTGTATTAACTTCTGTGTGTTCTCTCCTGAGCAAAACACAGTTGCAACGCCCGCGAAGAAAACTAACTTTAGGTCTTTTGTAACTTTACAAATGTCCTTTATATGAAGATGAAACAATTTCAGCCCAAGTAAGATACCTGTGGTACATCACCCTGGCTTCCACTCAATTCCTGTCAAACCCGGATTTAAGACATTCCTTTTCCAATTTGTTTCAAGTTTTTGGCACCTCCCAACCCCCGCAAGATATTGACCTAAATACATCAAATGCATCAATCAAGGATCTCCCACACATCCTTATCTTTTTCAGTGTGAGGCTCTCGCTGGAACAAGTTTGGACAGCCCTGCTTCGAGGAAGAATCATACATGAGTACAACAGGGGTATTCATCCAAATTGATTTGGGGGCCACATTTCCAGAAAAGCTAAGAACCGGCAGGCTAGAATTCTCCCTTCACTGTAAGTCTTAATTTTGTATATAAGAGCAATCTGCTGTTTTTAAGAACTTTCTGCAGGCAACCAGTTGAATAGCCCAAACAATGAAAAAGAGAGGACCTAAAATGGAACCTTGAGGAACACCACTAGTATAACTGCCTTTAAAAAGACACCTTTTTAGACCAGTTGATCTGCCGTCTCTCTTTTCTGCATTGTACCCCTCTTCTGCGAGGGGAGGGGTGCAATCCGAGGCCTTCTAGAAGTAGGCGACGGATCAGCCTCCACGGAGGACGTGCTAGCTGTTCCAAGTTGGGACATGCTTGGACCATTTCTATGCAACAGTTAATGACGTCTATGTGCTGCTGACTACATACAAGAGGATCCCGTTCTGGTCTCACTTTTAAATGGACTTGGCATCCATTGCACCGGTCACCCTGGGAGGGTCCTCACATCTGCGGTCCCTCCTAAAGATTTATCGTTGTCCCCATTGGGTTGAGTTTTTTCATGCTCTGATGTGGGATCTGAGCCGTCGTTGTGGCTTCTGCAGCCGTTTAAGACATTTGCAAAACTTCGATTGATGATTGAACTAAAAAAGTTAAAATAAATTAGTACTGACTGCATCTGAAGTAAACAAGTAGAGGACTAAAAAGGGTGCCTTGAGAAATGCCTAAGTCGTGCAAATCACGAGTTTTAGGTTTGCTAGAAAAGCTAAAATGTCAATGCAAGGATCTGCCAGTGGTCCAAGTTCCTCTATAGCAGTGTTTTTCAACCACTGTGATATTGTCTGGTGTGCCGTGGGAATAATGCAACTTCACCTAATTTAAGCCAAAAATATTTTTTGCAAATCAATAACTATAATCTGCCAATAATGTGCCGTTGCTTAGTGTCTGTGCCGTGTAAAACTCAGCAGGGTAACCAAGTAATACTCCATGTCAGGAGGTGGCAGCATTGCTTTGTAAAAGTCGGAATGTGTCGGGTGAGACAAGGATGGTTTGTTGTGAACGTGGACCCCGACTTAACAAATTGAAAAACGTATTCAGGTGTTACCATGTAGTGGTCAATTGTACGGAATATGTACTGTACTGTGCAATCTACTAATAAAAGTCTCAATCAATCAATCAATCCCGATATGCAGAACACAGTGGGAGGCAGTGTGAAGGTAAAAATGGTATGTAATGCTTAAACCCAAAATGAAAGGGAAAGGAAAAGGCTATGCAAAAGGAAAGTCAAACTGAACTGGCTACAAAGTAATCAGAGACAGAATGCTGGACGACAGCAAAAACTTACGGCGTCCACAAAGTACATCAGTACGTGACAGGACAATTAACAATGTCCACACAAAGAAAGATAGCAACAACGTAGATAGCCGTGCTTGCTAACACAAAGTACATTTTGTTAAGTTTTCTGCTGGTGGTCTGCCTCCGGAATTTTTTTTTGACAAAAATGTGCCTTGCCTTAAAAAAAGTTGAAAAACACTGAGAACAGGAGAACTGTCCTGTTCTTAGGAATTTGCTGCAAAAACTTTTGTCTCCCAAGTTTTGAACTGAACTCCTGGGGTAGGCTGGTCTGGTGTCATTCCCGGGCCGGATTTGGCCCCCGAGCCACCAGTTGAATAGCCCTGGTGTACAGGATGTCTACCCAAAGAGACAGTGGTTTTGTTTTATCACGATCCGCCTCTGGCATGAATAGTTAACAGAGAGGTGGAGGAGGGAGAGAAATCTGAGCGAGGGCGCACCCCTCCTTTTCCTGAGGGAGCCAATGGCGAGCGGCTTCCAGCTTAGACTTGAGGTCCGTGGAAGTATAAAACAGCGGAGCTTTGACTGTCCGGCCACGAGCGACATCTCGCACATACAACCTACCTTAACAAACACCGGTTCGCCGACAAGAATCCGGATTTCATCACCTAGAATGAAGACCACCCTAGCGACCCTGACTCTGTGCCTGGTGCTGCTCATGGCAACAGGCTTCCCATTCGAGAGGAAAGGGGCCTCGGCGTCCGCCGGCGCCTCCAAGGAGAAGCGTGTGCAGTTTGCCGCCTGGGATGACGTCAACGTCATCGCCCACGGCCTCCTGCAGCTGGGCCAGGGCCTCAAGGAGCACGTGGACAAAACCAAAGTCCAGATGAGGGACATCTTCACCAAGCTCAAGGTCTACAACCGCACCGTGGGCGAGCTGGCCAAGGAGAGCCAGAGGCTACACGCGGAAGGGGACGCCCTGAAGGCGCGAGCCCGGGGGATGGAGGACAGAGAGGGGCAACTGCTCAACGTCACGGCCGAACTGCGGGAGAAGACGGAGGAGATGCAGCAGGAGAGGAAGGCCGCCGGCGAGAGGACGAGGCGGCTGGAGGAGAAGCTGGACAGCATGATGCAGGAGAAGAACTACAGCGACACGCACAACATCCAAGTAAGGCCGAGCTCTTCTTAAAAGCGTCTAAGGACGACTTGTGCTGCGTTTCCGAGTGTGTTCAAATGAGGCCCGAGCGATAGGTGGTGTGCCGTAGGGGGTTGGGGGTGTGGGAGAACGTGCGGTACGTGCGCCGCAGCACACAAAGGCTCCCCTGCACGCTTCTGCTGCACTAACTTCTGCTGGCTGGCACATTTTACAACCACTAATAATAAACGAGATGGGTTTTTTTTTACATGAAGTTTGTGGTGCAAGCTCACAAGCATGCGTGTGTAATCCTTTTGCGGAAAAAGCCGGGCTGTGGGTGGCCTTACATAACCACTTGTGGGTCGAGAACAAATGTTTGGCAAAGAGGCCTGCAAATGTGTCTTTAATAGTCTAAATCCTCTATTTGTGTGTTTTGTATCAGATGATGATGGAGGCCCAAAACAGACGGATTGATGATTTACTGGGACGCATCGGACTCCAACAGGAGAAGCTCGACAAGCAGAACGTGCGCATTAAAACCCTGCAAAGTCAGGTGCGCAGACATAACTCATTCTGTCGGTGTTTTATTGCCCTGCAATGCATCACGCCTGCTTTCTTTGTGCGTGCTCAGGTCCAGCAGTCCAGGCAGAAAGCGTTCCCGAAGAACACCGATGGCTTCCCTTCAAGTGCCGCGTCCGAGCAACGCGACTCGCCAGCCGGTAAGTACAGCCGAAGAGCGTCCGAAATCCGCCTTAAGTCAAGTGTGCGGAATCCGACGCCAAATGTGGCCGGCCATCTGTTTAGCGAAGCTCTGAAAGGAGCTTAAATCATCGGCAATTACGATCAAGGAATCGAATCAATCCGTGAGGCACGCTCAGCTCGGTTTGAATCCGGCAGATCGGTGGACAAAAACAATGCGGCGTAAAGCTGGTTAAGACAATGGAGCAGAAATTCAAAGATGAGGCCTTCTAGAAGTAGGTGAAGGGTCGCGCCAAAAAGTTGTGACATCAGCACAAACAAAGAGGAAAGAAAAAAAAAAGGGGGCAGGATCGTCTGGCAAAGTGTCAAGTAGGGAAAAGTTCTTTGGTCTCACGGATATTCGGTTCACGCGGAGAGCCGATTAGTTCAGATTGTGTTCCTAGATTACACCTTCAAGTTCTGAACTCTGTACACACATTTTATTGGAAACTTCCCACTTCCTTATACGACCGGCATCTGACGAGCCACCTTTGCCCCAGTTCTGTCAGGGAGTCAGACGTCCCTCCTCCTCCTCATCATCATCATCCCCCATCCTTGCAAACAACCCCACCTACTCCGGACTCCCCTTTTTTTTAAATGACTAAGAAGTGTGCTAAAGTTCAGGAGAACCCTCGGCCCGGAGGCGTTACGCGCCCACAGCTGGCTGAGGGTTCAGGCTTTTGGGTTAAAGGTCATCGCACGCAAATAGAGCTTCCACTAAATCAATAAACCACAGATTATCCAAGAGTATGACATCATTATGTATTATTATTGTCATAATTATAATTCTAAATGGCTCTTTTGCGTCACTTTTAAGCGCAAAGCCTTTTTTTATTTGATGAATGGGGATCTTTGTGCTGTTAATAACAGTCAGTGGCGAAGGACTCTAAAACAATTATATTGAATAATGATGATAAAAAAAAATAATTAAAAAAAAATATATATGTATATATATATACTGTATGCATTTATTTCTAAATGTATTTATTTGCGATTGCTTTTTTAAACATATTGTGCTGAAATGACACAAGAAAGTGGCAAAGGACTCTAAAAAAAGTTTAATATTTTTAATTATTAGTAAAAACAATTCCATAGATGTAATTTGATACATACATTTATATATATATATATATATAAAAATATATATATATATATTATTTTTATTTTTTTATTTTTTTTTGTGGGGGGGGATTCAATTTTTCCTCAAACTGAAATGACAAAGGACTCTAAAATAGTTGTTTTAAGCATAAGTAAAACAATTTTTTATTCATATATATATATATATATATACACACACACACACATACATACACATATATATATTTGCTATTTTATATATTTCCTATTATATACTGAAATGACACAAGACCGTAGCAAAGGAACCACAAAAAGTTGTTTTTAATTATTAGTAAAAACTATATATATATATATATATATATATATATATATATATATATATATATATATATATATATACACACACACACACAGACACACACACACATAAATACATATGAATATATACATGTATACACACTTTATATATATATAAAAGATATATATATGCTTTTTGATATTTTTTTTATTACATCCTGAAATGACACAAGAACATGGCAAAGGACTCTAAAAAAAGTTGTTTTTAATTATTAGTAAAAAACTATTTTATAGATGTATATTTTATCAACATTTGTTTTTGCTATTTTATATTTTTCCCATATTGTACTGAAATGACACAAGAAAATGGCAAGTGACTAAAACAGTTGTGTTAATCATTAGTAAAAAATATACATATATTTAAATACATTTGCTATTTTTTCATATATTGTACTAGTATCTATAACAAAAGTATTGCAGTGATTAATTGTATAAATGAAAGTGAAAATAACAATAAATAAATACATAACAATAATTGTAATAATAATCATCAATCGATCCAGAAATTTAAACAAATCAGAAAAAACAAAAACTAAAATATGTCAAATTAATAAATAACAAGCTGACATAATAAAAAGAAGGTTTGAATAAATTAATGAATAAAAATGACAAAACATATTTTTTGTCGCTTCTACATTTTCTTTTGTCTAATATTTAATGAAACTGTTATTAATTTTGTTCTTTTTAGTTTTGTAGTTATTTCAAATGTAATAATAAACATAGCATAAAAATATGTGTATATTTAATGAGAATAATTGATGTCACCATTGGCCAAATGATTTATAGGTTGGTATAAGGAATGTAAAAGTTCTCCAATACAACCCTCACAAACAACAACAACAACAACAATCTTGCTGACCACGCAGCAGCCATGCACGCCTACGTCAGCGGCCTGCTGCCGCGCACGTGAGGACGGCGTGGGTCAAGCTTGCGGGGGTGGAGGGTTGTAAAAGAGGAGGACGGGTTAGGGCGGGGGGTTAGGAATGTAAGTGACTTGATAGGCAGGCCAGGCTTGGGAACTGGGAGAAAGGTCATATTTATAGCCGGGTGAGAAGTTCTCACACAATCTCTGCATGGGCCGCCGTGCTGGGTCGAAGAGTCTATCCGCCGCTTTGTTCTCACAACAGCGATAACACAGCTGGCAACCATAATAATAGGTGCGAAGACACATCTCTCACGTCACTCGCTGACCTATTTATGGCCGCAATCACAACTTTGAAGCGCGCTTTACAAACGCTCTTCTCCCTGCAGCCATGGCGTCAGACTGCCACGAGCTCTTCCTGCGAGGCGAGACCACCAGCGGGGTGTACGCCGTCCAGCCGCACGGCAGCCAGCCTTTTGAAGTCTTCTGCGAGATGACAGCTGGTGAGTGCGCTTTCCTCACTGAGTTTTGGAGGGTTGTTTTTTTTTCCCTCCAAAATGTCCACCATTGCCACAGTTGGAGATCTGACGCGTCAAACTTGAGGTAACGTGCTGCTTTTTTCTGTCTAGATGGCGGATGGACCCTGATTCAAAAGCGCCAGGATGGCTCTGTGGATTTTGACCAGCTGTGGCACGCCTACGAGCAAGGCTTTGGCGCCCTGAATGGTAAACTATTTCGATCATTGGAATAATTACACTACTAGTTATTAGTCCATATTGGAATAATTACACAACTAGTTACTAGTCCAAGCCTCAAAAACCACCTTGACTACCGTATTTCCCAGATTATAGCGCACACCTGTGTATTAGACTTAGACTTCCTTTTTATTGTCATTCAAATTTGAACTTTACAGCACAGATAAGAACGAAATTTCGTTACATAAGCTCATGGTAGTGCAGGATAAAAAAAGCAATAAGGTGCATATATAATTAAATAAATATATATATATATATAATAAATATATATAAATAAATAAATAAATAGATTACTGTACAGATAAATATATTGCACTTTTTCACATGCGTTCACGTTTATGGATGTATGTTATTTTGTCGTTTTTATTCCAGCGAGTTAATCCATTTTGGGGGGAGTTGAGGGGATAATTTAATTATGATGCGTTCAAGAGTCTTACGGCCTGAGGGAAGAAGCTGTTACAGAACCTGTAGGTTCTGCTTCGGAGGCTGCTGAACCTCTTTCTAGAGTCCAGCAGTGAAAACAGTCCTCGGTGGGGGTGGGAGGAGTCTTTGCAGATTTTCTGAGCCCTGGTCAGGCAGCGGCTTTTTGCGATCTCCTGGAAAGGAGTATAAGCCGTACCCACTAAATTTTAGAAGAAAGCAATATTTTCCATATACAAGGACAAGCGGTAGAAAATGGATGGTTGGATGGAAGTCACAGAAATTGGATCTTTACACAGAAATATTTTATAAATGTTTATCTACATGCCTTGTTTCCAAACAGTGCCTGTAACACGGCAGTAAAACGGCTGATCAAACAAAACAGAAGTCGTCGTCATGGACCCGCTAGCTGCGGAGGCTAGCTCTCCAATCTGCTAAACAGACTCAATAACTCCACTGTTACATTTTGGTGGATTTACGAAAGTGAAACAATCCAAAAAGAATGTTGTTGTAAGTTAATAATACTAAAACAAACGCTCGTAAATATGCTAGCATAGCATGATAGCACGCACGAAGAAACACTCATGCAGACATCACACATGGGACGGTTTAGTAAGTAAGAATTGTTTTACTTATATTGTGACACTCAAATGTTGCTTGGAGTGATGAATGGAGAACCCATACGAGTAGACCCGCTATGGACGGGTCTTTTACTTTCGGTTCAAAGCTTTAAAAAGCAGGAAACACTTGCACTCAATCACCCAGCGGCGTCTGCAGTGGGCAAACACGTCCAAAAGACGGCGCCATAAACGGTCTTTGCGTGTGCTTAATGAAAACTTTCAGCGAAGAAGAATCCACAAACTAGCTGCACCGTTTTTATAGCCACATGGTTCAAAGCGTAGGAACTAAGTATCGGCTTACTGTGCACAACTAGCTATTAGACCAGTGGTTCTCAACCTTTTTTCAGTGATGTACCCCCTGTGAACATTTTTTTTAATTCAAGTACCCCCTAATCAGAGCAGAGCATTTTTAGTTGAAAAAAAGAGATAAAGAAGTAAAATACAGAATTATGTCATCAGTTTCTGATTTATTAAATTGTTTAACAGTGCAAAATATTGCTAATTTGTAGTGGTCTTTCTTGAACTATTTGGAAAAAAATGTAAAAAAAACTAAAAACTTGTTGAAAAATAAACAAGTGATTCAATTATAAATAAAGATTTCTACACATAGAAGTAATCATCAACTTAAAGTGCCCTCTTTGGGGATTGTAATAGAGATCCATATGGATTCATCAACTTAATTCTAAACATTTCTTCACAAAGAAAGAAATCTTTAACATCAATATTTATGGAACATGTCCACAAAAAATCTAGCTGTCAACACTGAATATTGCATTGTTGCATTTTTTTTCACGGTTTATGAACTTACATTCATATTTTGTTGAAGTATCATTCGATAAATATATTTATAAAGCATTTTTGCAATTTTTAGAATATTTTTAAAAAATCTCACGTACCCCTTGGCAAGTACCTCCATTTGAGAACCACTGTATTAGACCAAGACTCAAAAACCCCCCTGGATTAACCGTTCCTCCTCCCCTTGTCTTGCCTACAGGAGAGTTCTGGTTGGGACTGGACAAGATCCACTCCATAGCCAAAAACGGCGGCTACATCATGAAAATCCAGATGTCCGACTGGGGGAACGATTTGGCGTCCGTCCGCCTCCCCTTCCGACTGGGCGGCGAGGAGTCCAAGTACGCTCTACAAATTCAGGAGACCGACACAGTCAGTCCTTTGGAAAGCTCCTTGGGCTCCGACGCCGCTTCCGGCCTGCCTTTCTCCACCCGAGACCAAGACAACGACCAGAAAAACGACGCCAACTGCGCCGGGCATCTCTCCGGTGAGCCCCCTCCCCTCCCCCGCCAGCTCTGCTACCTCTTCTAGGACGCCTCTCAATGCTAACCCGCTTACCTTCTTGTGCACCCCTAGGTGGCTGGTGGTTCAGCAACTGCGGTCAGTCTAATCTCAACGGCCGATACTTCCAGAGCCCGCCGCCCAAACAGAGGCACCAAAGGAAGCAGGGAATCTTCTGGAAGACCTGGAGGGGCCGCTACTACCCGCTCAAGTCAAGCACCATGATGATCGCCCCCGCCGTGATAGAGAGCAGGTCTTAAGAAAAGAGAGAGACACAGTAGACTGAGTCCAGACTAGACAGGGGAGGAAGATGTCGCTTTATTCGAAGAGGTTGTACCTCCGCCAAGGCCCTCAGAGTAGAAGCCGGACAAGGCGCACTCCGCAGAGAGGAGCGGGAAGGCGTTAGACGTCACTTACTCCTTCCGGCATGACAGAGCCCGCTCCGGCATGTCCACGGCGACCGAGCCTGCAAGAATGCGCCGACAAGCGTAGACTCGTCGCCTAGTCGCACCAGCAGGCTCAACATGTCGGAGCAAATCCAGCTCTGCCCCCTTTTTTTTGTAAGCAGGCCGATTATGCTTGTTTGG
>NC_084624.1:10224343-10234343 GCF_033978795.1 Nerophis ophidion | reverse complement strand
GTTAAGAGGGGAGGGGTGTACAATTAAACTCAAGTATTTCATATATATATATATATATATATATATATATACAGTTGTATATGTATGAAATATTTAACTTTCTGTGAATTCTAGCTATGTATATTTATTTGATTATATAAAATAAATAGTTGAATTTCAGACAGCACCTATCAAATACAAAGTAATAAAAACACAGTTCTACTAACTGTACTGTGCTTGCTGGTTACTTAGAATTTCATGGCTGTAACACGTGCCAAAGTAGTTGGGAAAGGGCATGTTCACCACTGTGTTACATCACCTTTTCTTTTAACAACACTCAAAAAACGTTTGGGAACTGAGGAAACTAATTGTTGAAGCTTTGAAAGCGGAATTTTTTTCTCGTTCTACAGCTTTAGTTGTTAAACAGTCCGGGATCCCCGCTGTCGTATTTTACGCTTCATAATGCGCCACACATTTTCCATGGGAGACAGGTCTGGACTACAGGCGGGCCAGGAAAGTACCCGCACTCTTTTACTACAAAACCACACTGTTGTAACACGTGGCTTGGCATTGTCTTGCTGAAATAAGCAGGGGCGTCCATGATAACGTTGCTTGGATGACAACATATGTTGCTCCAAAACCTGTATGTACCTTTCAGCATTAATGGTGCCTTCACAGAAGTGTAAGTTACCCATGCCTTGGGCACTTATACACCCCCATACCATCACAGATGCTGGCTTTTCAACTTTGCGCCTATAACAATCCGGATGGTTATTTTCCTCTTTGTTCCGGAGGACACCACGTCCACAGTTTGCAAATATAATTTGAAATGTGGACTCGTCAGACCACAGAACACTTTTCCACTTTGCATCAGTCCATCTTAGATGATTTCGGGCCCAGAGAAGCCAGCAGCGTTCCTTGGTGTGGTTTATAAATGGGTTTTGCTTTGCATAGCAGAGTTTTAACTTGCACTTACAGATGTAGCGACCAACTGTAGTTACTGACAGTGGTTTTATGAAGTGTTCCTGAGCCCATGTGGTGATATCCTTTACACACTGATGTCGGGTTTTGATGCAGTACCGCCTGAGGGACCAAAGTTCCGTAATATCATCGCTTACGTGCAGTGATTCCTCCAGATTCTCTGAACCTTTTGATGATTTTACGGACCATAGATGGTAAAATCCCTAAATTCCTTGCAATAGCTCGTTGAGAAATGTTGTTCTAAAACTGTTCGACAATTTGCTTACAAATTGGTGACCCTCGCCCCATCCTTGTTTGCGAATTACTTAGCATTTCATGGAAGCTGCTTTTATACCCAATCATGGCACCCACCTGTTCCCAATTAGCTTGCCCACCTGTGGGATGTTCCAAATAAGTGTTGGATGAGCATTTCTCAACTTTATCGGTATTTATTGCCACCTTTCTCAACTTTTTTGTCACGTGTTGCTGGCATCAAATTCTGAAGGTAATGATTATTTGCCAAAAAATAAACGTTTATCAGTTTGAACATCAAATATGTTGTCTTTGTAGCATATTCAACTGAATATGGGTTGAAAATGATTTGCAAATAATTGTATTCCGTTTATGTTTACATCTAACACAATTTCCCAACTCATATGGAAACAGGGTTTGTACATATATATATATATATATATATGTATAGATATATATATATATATATATATATATATATATATATATATATATATATATATATATATATATACCGGCCCTCAGACACATTTTTTTCTCTAAATTTGCCCCCCCGAGTCAAAATAATTGCGCACGCCTGTTTTAGGGTATTGTGTGTAGAATTTTGAGAAAAAAAATGAATGTATTCCAGTATGGAATAAGGCTGTAACATTAAAAAAGCGACGCAAGCTGTGATTCGTTTTCATTCATTGTAACTGTTGCGACTAATAATTATTATAATTTGTTTTATTTCATCTAAAAACAGAATGAGTTCATAAAAGGGAATTTAAATCAAAATGTATAAAAGTTCATAAGAAGGCTTTATTTATGTTACTATGGTTAAAAATGTAATTTCATGCCTTTTTGTTGGGTTTGTGGGCATGCTTTTGTTTTGAAGTGTCTCAAATGGTCCGTGAACGGATATAAGGAAGCGGCTTTCGGGTATGAGTGAACATTTGTCAGAAGATCACAATTCCCTCCTAAAAGAAGCATGCAGGCCAACGAGTTTTCAAGGTGAATCGAAGGGAAAGGAAGCCTTCAATAAATCAGTCAAAGAAAGCCATTGTGTCAGCGCTATTTGGAGGGAGTTACATTCATCATACTCCCCTTTTCCTTGCAGGCTTTCAGGGTAATGTGAAGGGATGAAATTATCCAGTAAATAACTCACCGGGCCGTTATCAACAGGTTGCCATGGAAACTGTCATCTCCACAAAAAGAGGAGGGCGGACAAAACAAACAAACGGATGGTGCCGTGCTGCGGAGTCGGCCGGCGCATTGACAAGTGGAAAAGCGTGCCAGGTGGTTGATTCATCCATTTATTCATCGTCATGTACAAATTGTATTCTGGTGGTACAAAGCTGTCGTGGGCCTCCAGTGCTCAGCCTTCTGGCGGCTGTATTGCGGTAAAAAGAAGCAAAAAAATAAAAATGAAGCAAATACCGGCATGATCAATAGTCAAGAGGTACTTTGGCAAATATAAATTATGTGTTTAGAAGGCAAGCGATGTAATGTAAGGGGACAGAACTGGCAATGAGTGGCCTCTGTCGTCGTTCATTAAAAACGATAATAAAAATCCATAAAAATATTTTATTCTAAACACACTTAAAACAAGTGGACACAGGAAGAGCCGCCCTTCCTTTTTCTTCATGGTTACATACACTGAAAGGTGCAGACTCACACATCGCCTACGCCTTTCTGTTCATGTCTGCGACAAACAAATATCATGTAGCGTGTGTGCAAACGTGTACGAAGCTTTTCCTTTTTCGCATCCGTGAACTTGGAACCTTCCACTTACTACTGACACACGGCGGGCTGGGGTGGGGGTGACTTTTGGGGGATGCAACACGGAGAAGGGGCGTGGACTCATGGAAGTGTCTGACAGTAGGGATGGGCGCCCGGCTGGAGGGATGACGTGGCGTGGGATCAGAGGTATTGTTGTAAAAAGTGCAGCAGCATTATCTCGTAGTGTTCTCCGGACTCAGGGCAGCGGATACTGTGTCGCTCGTTGGGGTACACCTGTAACGTCGGAACGGACCAATCAATGGCTGAACAACCTCTTGGCGAGCATACAATGTTGACATTTGAAGACAGCTTCCCTGTGGGACGGCATCATCGGGATGAGAGTAGGAGTAGTCAGTGTGCAGCTTGTATGATATGATAAGCAACACGGAAGGACACAGGAAGTCCTTCATGCCGACAGCCATCAGACTGTATAATGCATACGTTCCTTTTTGACTGTACTTCCATGTATAATAGACTGTATTTATGTTATTCACATGTGAATAATGCCGTATAATAGACTCTATTTGTTATTCACATGTGAATAATGCTGTATAATAGACTGTATTTATGTTATTCACATGTGAATAATGCTGTATAATAGACTGTATTTGTTATTCACATGTGAATAATGCTGTATAATAGGCTGTATTTATGTTATTCACATGTGAATAATGCTGTATAATAAACTGTATTTATAGTATTTACATGTGAATAATGCCTTATAATATGCTGTATTTATGTTATTCACATGTGAGTAATGCCGTATAATAGACTGTATTCATGTTATTCACATGTGAATGCTGTATAATAGACTGTATTTATGTTATTCACATGTGAATAATGCTGTATAATAGACTGTATTTGTTATTCACATGTGAATAATTCTGTGTAATAGACTGTATTTATGTTATTCACATATGAATAATGCTGTATAATAGAGTGTATTTGTTATTCACATGTGAATAATGCTGTATAATAGGCTGTATTTATGTTATTCACATGTGAATAATGCTGTATAATAGACTGTATTTATAGTATTCACATGTGAATAATGCCTTATAATAGGCTGTATTTATGTTATTCACATGTGAGTAATGCCGTATAATAGACTGTATTCATGTTATTCACATGTGAATGCCGTATAATAGACTGTATTTATGTTATTCATATGTCAATAATGCTGTATAATAGACTGTATTTATGTTATTCACATGTGAATAATGCCGTATAATAGACTGTATTTATGTTATTCACATGTGAATAACGCTGTATAATAGACTGTATTCATGTTATTCACATGTAAATAATGCCGTATAATAAATTGTATTTATATTATTCACATGTGAATAATGCTGTATAATACTGTATTTATATTATTCACTTGTGAACAATGATGTATAATAGACTGTATTTATGTTATTCACATGTCAATAATGCTGTATAATAGACTGTATTTATGTTATTCACATGTGAATAATGCCGTATAATAGACTGTATTTATGTTATTCACATGTGAATAATGCTGTATAATAGACTGTATTCATGTTATTCACATGTAAATAATGCCGTATAATACTGTATTTATAATATTCACATGTGAATAATGCTGTATAATAAACTGTATTTATATTATTCACTTGTGAACAATGATATATAATAGACTGTATTTGTTATTCACATGTGAATAATGCCGTATAATAGACTGTATTTATGTTATTCACATGTGAATAATGCCGTATAATAGACAGTACTTATGTTATTCACATGTGAATAATGCCGTATAATACTGTATTTATGTTATTCACATGTGAATAATGTAGTATAATAGACTGTATTCATGTTATTCACAGAATAATGCTGTATAATAGACTGTATTTATATTAATCACATGTAAATAGTGCTTTATAATAGACTGTATTTATATTATTCACATGTGAATAATGCTGTATAACACTGTATTTATATTATTCACTTGCGAACAATGATGTATAATGGACTGTAATTTTCAATCAATCAATGTTTACTTATATAGCCCTAAATCACTAGTGTCTCAAAGGGCTGCACAAACCACCACAACATCCTCGGTAGGCCCACATAAGGGCAAGGAAAACTCACACCCAGTGGGACATCGGTGACAATAATGATCCAGTGGGACGTCTGTGACAATAATGACTATGAGAACCTTAGAGAGGAGGAAAGCAATGGATGTCGAGCGGGTCTAACATGATACTGTGAAAGTTCAATCCACAATGGATCCAACACAGTCGCGAGAGTCCAGTCCAAAGCGGATCCAACTTGTTATTCACATGTGAATAATGCTGTGTAATATCGATTTATATTATTCACATGTTAACAAAAATGTATAATACTGTATTTATGTTATTTAAATGTGAATAATACTGTATAATAGACTGTATTTATGCTAATCACATGTAAATAATGCTGTATAATAGACTGTATTTATGTTATTCACATGTGAATAATGCTGTATAATAGACTGTATTTATAGTATTCACATGTGAATAATACCTTATAATAGACGGTATTTATATTATTCCCATGTGAGTAATTCCGTATAATAGACTGTATTCATTTTATTCAGATGTGAGTAATGCTGTATAATAGACTGTATTTATGTTATTCACATGTGAATAATGCTGTATAACAGACCGCATTTATGTTATTCACATGATGTATAATAGACTGCATTTATATTTTTCAGATGTGAATACTGCTGTATAATAGACTGTTGTGAGGAGGCGTGGCCTGCGGACCTGCAGCGAAGCGGGGTGCGCCGGGGCCGGCTCCGAGATCAGCGACAGGTGCGTAGATGGCCCACCTAGGTGTGTTTGGCTAATTACCTGTCACTCTGTAAAAGGGCAGCAGCCGAGAAAGATGAAGTAGGAGAAGTTGGAGTTGATGAGAGAAGGAAAACCCGAGAACGAGTACGAGCAAAAGCGAGATGGAGACGCGAACGGAAGGCTGAAAAGCAACCGGAAGAGCGAGACGGGCACGAGAGGCAAGTGCTGAGAGGCAGAAGAGCAAGAGAAGAAGATTTATTGAACAATAAATCTGTGTTCACTACGACAAACGAGCCTGTCATGTCTCACCTTAGTGGTCCAAAGAACCCGGAGGTGCAAGACCTCCACAACTGTATTTATATTATTTAAATGTGAATAATGCTGTATAATAGACCGTATTTATATTATTTAAATGTGAATAATGCTGTATAATAGACTGTATTTATATTAGTCACATATGAATAATGCTGTATAATAGACTGTATTTATATTATTCACATGTGAATAATGCCGTATAATAGACTGTATTTATGTTATTCACATGTGATAATGCTGTATAATAAGACTGTATTTATATTAGTCACGTATGAATAATGTTGTATAATAGACTGTATTTATGTTATTCACATGTGAATAATGCTGTATAATAGGCTGTATTTATGTTATTCACTTGTGAATAATGCTGTATAATGGACTGTATTTATATTATCCACACGTGAATAATGCTGTATAATAGACTGTATTTATATTAGTCACATATGAATAATGCTGTATAATAGACTTTATTTATGTTATTCACATGTGATAATGCTGTATAATAGACTGTATTTATATTAGTCACATATGAATAATGCTGTATAATAGACTTTATTTATGTTATTCACGTGTGAATAATGCCATATAATAGACTGTATTTATGTTATTCACATGTGAATAATGCTGTATAATAGACTGTATTTATATTAGTCACATGTGAATAGACACAGCTAGTAGTGTTAGCTTTGTTTCTAATAGGGATGTCCGATAATGGCTTTTTAGGCGATATCCAATATTCCGATATTGTCCAACTCTGAATTACCGATTCCGATATCAACCGCTACCGATATATACAGTCGTGGAATGAACACATTCTGATGCCTAATATTGTTGTGATGCCCCGCTGGATGCATTAAACAATGTAACAAGGTTTTCAAAAATAAATCAACTCAAATTATGGCAAAAAATGCCAACATAGCACTGCCATATTTATTATTGAAGTCACAAAGTGCATTATTTTTTTTTTTAACATGCCTCAAAATAGCAGCTTGGAATTTAAGAAATACTCTCTCTTAGAGAGCATGAGGAGTTTTAGGTGGGCGGGGTTGGGGGGTAGCGAGGGGTGAATATTGTAGCGTCCCGGAAGAGTTAGTGCTGCAAGGGGGTCTGGGTATTTGTTCCGTTGTGTTTATGTTGTATTACGGTGCGGATGTTCTCCCAAAATGTGTTTGTCATTTTTGTTTGGTGTGGGTTCACAGTGTGGCGCATATCTGTAACAGTGTTCAGGTTGTTTATTCGGCCACCCTCAGTGTGACCTGTATGGCTGTTGACCAAGTACGCCTTGCATTCACTTGTGTGTGTGAAAAGCTGTAGATATTATGTGACTTGGCCGGCACGCAAAGGCAGTGCCTTTAAGGTTTATTGTCGCTCTGTACTTCTCCCTACGTCCATGTACCACTACGTACAGCAGCGTTTTTTAAAAAGTCATGAATTTCACTTTTGAAACAATACTGATAATTTTATACCAATACTGATAATTTCCGATATTAAAGCATTTATTGGCCCCTACGTCCGTGTACCACTACGTACAGCAGCGTGTTTTAAAAAGTCATACATTTCACTTTTGAAACAATGCCCATCATTTTGAAACCGATACCGATCATTTCCGATATTAAAGTATTTATTGGCCCCTACGTCCATGTACCACTACGTACAGCAGCATTTTTTAAAAAGTCATGAATTTCACTTTTGAAAGCATACCGATAATTTTGATACCGATAATTTCCGATATTAAAGCATTTATTGGCCCCTACGTCCATGTACCACTACATACAGCGGCGTTTTTTAAAAACTCATACATTCCACTTTTGAAACGATACCGATCATTTTGAAACCGATACCAATAATTTCCGATATTAAAGCATTTATTGGCCGCTACATCCGTGTACCACTACGTACAGCGGAGTTTTTTAAAAAGTCATACATTTCACTTTTGAAGCGATATCGATAATTTTGATACTGATACCGATAATTTCCGATATTAAAGCATTTATTGGCCCCTACGTCCGTGTACCACTACGTACAGAGACGTTTTTTAAAAAGTCATGAATTTCACTTTTGAAACCATACCGATAATTTTGATACCGATAATTTCCGATATTAAAGCATTTATTGCCCCCTACATCCATGTACCACTACGTACAGCGGCGTTTTTTAAAAAGTCATACATTCCACTTTTGAAACGATACCAATCATTTTGAAACCGATAACAATAATTTCCGATATCAAAGCATTTGTTGGCCCCTACATCCGTGTACCACTACGTACAGCAGCATTTTTTAAAAAGTCATAAATTTCACTTTTGAAACAATACCGATATTTTTGATACAGATACCGATAATTTCCGATATTAAAGTATTTATTGGCCCCTACGTACAGCAGCGTTTTTTTAAAATTCATAAATTTTACTTTTGAAGCGATACCGATAATTTTATACCGATACCAATAATTTCCGATATTAAAGCATTTATTGGCCCCTACGTCCGTGTACCACTACGTACAGCAGCATTTTTTAAAGTCATAAATTTCACTTTTGAAACGATACCGATAATTTTCAAACCAATACTGATAATTTCAGATATTAAAGCATTTATTGGCCCCTACGTCTGTGTTCCACTACGTACAGCGGCGTTTTTTAAAAAGTCATACATTTCACTTTTGAAACGATACCAATATTTTTGAAACAGTTACAGATAATTTCCGATATTAAAGCATAAATTGGCCCCTACGCCCATGTACCACTACGTACAGCAGCGTTTTTTAAAAAGTCATAAATTTCACTTTTGAAACAATACCGATCATTTTGAAACCGATACCAATAATTTCCGATATTAAAGCAATTATTTGCCCCTACATCCGTGTTCCACTTCGTACAGCAGCGTTTTTTAAAAAGTCATAAATTTCACTTTTGAAATACCAATAATTTTGATACAGATACCGATAATTTCCGATATTAAACCATTTATTGGGCCCTACGTCCGTGTACCACTAGGTAAAGCGGCGTTTTTTGTTTTTTAAAAAGTCATACATTTCACTTTTGAAACAATACCGATAGTTTTGATACCGATACCAATAATTTCCGATATTAAACCATTTATTGGCCCCTACGTCCGTGTACCACTACGTACAGCGGCGTTTATTGTTTTAAAGTCATACATTTCACTTTTGAAACAATACCGATAATTTTGATACCGTTAATTTCCGATATTAAACCATTTATTGGCCCCTACGTCCGTGTACAACTACATACAGCAGCGTTTTTTAAAGAGTCATAAATTTCACTTTTGAAACATCCATCCATCCATTTTCTACCGCTTATTCCCTTTCGGGGTCGCGGGGGGCGCTGGCGCCTATCTCAGCTACAATCGGGCGGAAGGCGGGGTACACCCTGAAACAATACCGATCCATTTGAAACAGATACCGATAATTTCCGATATTACATTTTAAAGCATTTATCGGCCGATAATATGGGCAGTCCGATATTATCGAACATCTCTAATTGGCAAGTTTACTTGTGTGAGAAGACGACGCGATATCAATGTCTTGTGGGGTGTGACAGTAACCTGAAGTTGGTAGGGCTTCCCAGCACGGATGATCTGCGACACCAGGAAGTTGGTGTGGAAAAAGTGCACATTTTCATCAAGAAATCCATGAAGAATCAGCAAACGGTTGGGCCTGGAATGACAAACGCTGGCGATCAGTCCCCTGTGTGCCGCATCACATTGACACTGAAAGGGTTAATAATTGCGATGCACTTGTCATCCATTGCATGACAGATTTATCGCAGGTGTTATCAACTGACTCGCTGGGCAGCTTGTCCACATGCAGAGCCACGGAGCCTTCATCGTAGCCCTGCTGGTTGTTCTCAGGCACGTCCATGTAGCGCTCGGTGTAGCCCGTGTCGTACGCCATCCACACCGTCACCGGGGCAC
>NC_084624.1:10084343-10219343 GCF_033978795.1 Nerophis ophidion | reverse complement strand
AACAAATACCCAGAACCCCTTGCCGCACTAACTCTTTTGGTACGCTACAATATATTTTGATATTTACCTCAGAAGGCTGCAAATAGAAAAGAGGCAATAAATTTGTATTTAAATTTTATTTGACATGCCATTGATATTTTTTTATTATTATTATTATCATTTGAAACTCGATTTTGCATGTCACTATAAAGTTACTGTATATAAGCCTTGCTTGTCCAATGTTCAATGCAGAACTTGTTTGGGTCCCTATTAAAAGGTTAATTTTCTCAACCCTGGCCCGCAGCTTTGTTCAGATTTAAATTTTGGCCCACTCTGTATTTGAGTTTGACACCCCTGCTCTACACAATGAGCTGCTGTTGGTGCGTCGCAAGGAAACAAGTTTTCCTGGGCTTTTTGACTAATGCGGCCCCTTACCTTAAAGACGTTGGGTCGCTGGATGAGGCCCATGAGAGAGAGGAAGCCGCCGTAAGACCAGCCATGGATGGCTACACGGCTTAAGTCAACAAAGTTGAACTTCTCTGCTACATACTGGAGGCCCTCCACCTGGTCTTCAATCTCCACTTGACCCTGAGGAGACGGCGTGTTTATCAAACTGACACTGAAAGTATAATGAATGGGTTGTCGTCATAAATAAGCACTCTCAAGTTACCATTTTGTTCTTAAGTGCGCCCTCAAACTCAAGGCCCCTCTGACAGGACCCTCTCCCGTCAATGACGACGACAGCGTAACCCAAAGAGGCCAGAGTGTTCAGGCGCAGGTACTTCATCCCCTTGAAGGAGTTGTTCACCAACTGCACCTGAAAAAAACCCACCACGGACATACATAGCGTGACTCATAAAAGCACTTATGGGTGAGGAAGGAAACTCAGCAGCCCAGTATGACACCACAAAGATTGTTTATGGCCACAGACCTGCGGGCCTCCATAGACAAAGAGAACAGTTGGATGCTTCCTGCCGGGCTGAAGGTTGTGAGGCTTGTAAACCATCCCATAAAGCTGGAAGCCAGACTTCCCGGGAAAGTCGAAAATCTCAGGTGGGTTGTAATCTCCTGGGCAACCTGGAAGACATTAAGACTTGGTTTACTGTTCCGCAACAAATTAATCATTCTTCTTTAGCACCATCCGACTGACATCAGAACACGATACCAATACCAGGCATGGTAAATAAAACAAGGTGACTCGGTAAAAAATCTGGGTATTATCTTCGACCCAAGTCTCTCCTTTGAGTCACACATTAAAAGCGTTACTAAAATGGCCTTTTTTCATCTCCGTAATATCGCTAAAATTTGCTCCATTTTGTCCACTAAAGACGCCGAGATCATTATCCATGGGTTTGTTACGCCTCGTCTCGATTACTGTAACGTATTATTTTCGGGTCTCCCCATGTCTAGCATTAAAAGATTACAGTTGGTACAAAATGCGGCTGCTAGACTTTTGACAAGAACAAGAAAGTTTGATCACATTACGCCTGTACTGGCTCACCTGCACTGGCTTCCTGTGCACTTAAGATGTGACTTTAAGGTTTTACTACTTCCGTATAAAATACTACACGGTCTAGCTCCATCCTATCTTGCCGATTGTATTGTACCATATGTCCCGGCAAGAAATCTGCGTTCAAAAGACTCCAGCTTATTAGTGATTCCTAGAGCCCAAAAAAAGTCTGCGGGCTATAGAGCGTTTTCCGTTTGGGCTCCAGTACTCTGGAATGCCCTCCCGGTAACAGTTCGAGATGCTACCTCAGTAGAAGCATTTAAGTCTCACCTTAAAACTCATCTGTATACTCTAGCCTTTGAATAGACCTCCTTTTTAGACCAGTTGATCTGCCGCTTCTTTTCTTTTTTCTCCTATGTCCCCCCCTCCCTTGTGGAGGGGGTCCGGTTCGATGACCATGGATGAAGTACTGGCTGTCCAGAGTCGAGACCCAGGATGGACCGCTCGCCTGTGTATCGGTTGGGGACATCTCTACGCTGCTGATCCGCCTCCGCTTGGGATGGTTTCCTGTGGACGCGACTCTCGCTGCTGTCTTGGATCCGCTTTGAACTGAACTCTCGCGGCTGTGTTGGAGCCACTATGGATTGAACTTTCACAGTATCATGTTAGACCCGCTCGACATCCATTGCTTTCGGTCCCCTAGGGGGGGGTTGCCCACATCTGAGGTCCTCTCCAAGGTTTCTCATAGTCAGCATTGTCACTGGCGTCCCACCGGATCTGAATTCTCCCTGCCCATTCGGTGTGAGTTTTCCTTGCCCTTTTGCGGGTTCTTCCGAGGATGTCGTAGTCGTAATGATTTGTGCAGCCCTTTGAGACATTTGTGATTTGGGGCTATATAAATGAACATTGATTGATTGATGTGATTTGACCACAATGAAAAACACTGAAATAATTTCCGGGGGCACCGTCCCCCGAAGCTCCTGGTTTTTCACCAATTTAACATGCTAAAAGGAACCAAGACTCCACCATTTGAAGAAAATATTTGAGTGTTTAAAGACATGAAAACATCATTAATAGAACATACCCCAATTATCCTAATGAATCACTATATATGCTTCAGTCCCAACAGTATTTAGTCAGTAATATTTACATCTTGTGTTCATTTCACATCCACAGGTGTCACATTGATCTTTGTTATTATCCACAGTTTATTTACAGTATTACCTCATTACTTCAGTTCACTTCACACATTTACTTGCTCGGAGAGCACTAACATGAACTTTCCTTGCAAATTTCTGAGCAGCCTGCATTTTCCTTTAGGTCTCTGCTTTTGTAGCTTCTTTTTTGGATTTCACTGCCAACTTCTGCCTCTTGGACTCTCTCTCCACTTATATCATGGGTGTCATTTGGCCCTTGAGGCAATAATAAATTAACATTAGAGCTGGCCCGCCGGTATTATACAGTGGCGGTGCCGCTGTATCACCGCATTCAACGCTAATTCTCATACTTGCCAACCCTCCCGATTTTTCCAGGAGAATCCCGAAGTTCAGTGCCCCCCGAAAATCTCCCGGGGCAACCATTCTCCCGAATTTCCACCCGGACAACAATATTGGGGGCGTGCCTTAAAGGTACTGCTTTTAGCATCCTCTACAACTTGTCGTCACGTCTGCTTTTCCTCCATATAAAAAGCGTGCCGGCCCAGTCACGTAATATATGCGGCTTCTACACACACACAAGTGAATGCAAGGCATACTTGGTCAACAGCCGTACAGGTCACACTGAGGGTGGCCGTATAAACAACGTTAACACTGTTACACCACACTGTGAACCCACACCAAACAAGAATGTCAAACACATTACGGGAAAACATCCACACAGTAACACAACATAAACACAACAGAACAAATACCCAGAAGCCCTTGCAGCACTAACTCTTCCGGGACGCTACAATAGACACCCCCGCTACCAACAAAACTGGATTTTGCATGTCACTATAAAGTTATATAAGCCTAGCTTGTTCAATTTCAACGCAAAACTTGTTTGGGTCCCTATTAAAAGGTTAAGTTGTTCAACTTTGGCCTGCGGCTTTGTTCTATTTAGAATTTTGGCCCACTCTGTATTTGAGTTTGACACCCCTGACTTATATAGATTAGATTAGATAGTACTTTATCTATTCCGTCAGGAGAGTTCCTTCAGGAAAATCTGCTCTAGATCATCCCTGTACCTCTTGCTTGAGGTACAGGGATGTTTTCTGTTCTAAAAGAATAGAAAACACAAAAAAAATAAAATAACATTTTGAAACGTAGTTTATCTTCAATTTCGACTCTATAAAATTCTAAATTAAACCGAAAAAAATTAAGAGAAAAACTAGCTCATTCGAATCTTTTGTAAAAAAATTTTAAAAAAAATTATGGAAAACATTAGTAATTTTTCCTGATTAAGATTAATTTTAGAATTTTGATGACATATTTTAAATAGGTTAAAATCCAATCTGCACTTTGTTAGAATATATAACAAATTGGACCAAGCTATATTTCTAACAAAGACAAATAATTATTTATTCTAGATTTTCCAGAACAAAAATTTTAAAAGAAATTCAAAATACTTTGAAATAAGATTTAAATTTGATTATACAGATTTTCCAGAACAATTTTAATCATAATAAGTTTGAAGAAATATTTCACAAATATTTTTCAGCGAAAAAACAGAAGCTAAAATGAAGAATTTAATTATAATGTATTTATTATTCTTTACAATAAAAAAAAAATAAAATTCTTAAACAGTGATTTAAATTGTCAGGAAAGAAGAGGATGGAATTTAAAAGGTAAAAAGGTATATGTGTTTAAAAATCCTAAAATCATTTTTAAGGTTGTATTTTTTCTCTAAAATTGTCTTTCTGAAAGTTATAAGAAGCAAAGTAAAAAAATAAATGAATTTATTTAAACAAGTGAAGACCAAGTCTTTCAAATATTTTCTTGGATTTTGAAATTCTATTTGAGTTTTGTCTCTCTTAGAATTAAAAATGTCGAGCAAAGCGAGACCAGCTTGCTAGTAAATTTAAAAAAAAAAAAAAAATAGAGGCAGCTCACTGGTAAGTGCTGCTATTTGAGCTATTTTTAGAACAGGCCAGCAGGCGACTCATCTGGTCCTTACGGGCGACCTGGTGCCCGCGGGCACCGCGTTGGTGACCCCTGCCCTAGCTCATAACGTCACAGTAAGTATGTGTATACATTGTTGCTGACTGGTGAAATCGAATTATAATTGTTATTACTTATGACTGATTTATTTACTTAATTCTCATTTTGTTCACTTATATTTTGATTTGATTTTATGTTGAAAATAAAAATAAACACATTTAAAAATATTTTTTGGAAGAAATCTTTTCTTGCGGCCCAGCCTCACCCACACTCTGCATCCAGTGACCCCCAGGGAAATTGAGTTTGAGACCCCTGTCTTATAGTGTCGTCATCAGAGGAGCACCGTGTACACGCATACACCCGATCGGAGAGTTTTGGAACTCCACGCTTTGGCCGGCGTTTGCAAAAGTCTGTGTTTTTAAGGACAAAAGAATGTGTTTGCGTGCGGACAAGAGGCCTAAACGCAGAGATAGGCGTGCGTTTATCAAGTATCTGTGTTGGTGTGGACGTGGCCTTGGGAGGAAATTACAAAGCCAAATGTCCGGTGTGGGAATATTTTGGCTTCCAGCGAGCGAGCGGAATGAGACCGTCAACACCGACGAACACAAAAACAACATCATCTGACCCCGGTTTTTACAACTGGGGGAAAAACTGCACTAGAAAATGATCAATATTTACTCAAGGGCAATTTTTGACAACCGAGGTTAAGGGGGACGTTTTATTTGTTTACTTCGATCCCAATCCATCCATTTTCTACTGCTTATTCCCCTTGGGGTCGCTGGAGCCAATCTCGGCGACAATCGGGAGGAAGGCGGCTTACACCCTGGACAAGCTGCCACCTCATCACAGGGCCAACACAGATAGACAGACAACATTCACACTCACATTCACACACGAGGGCAGAGGTTAGCAACTCGCGGCTCTTCAGGGACGCCCAAGTGCAGGGGTCGGGAACCTTTTTGGCTGCGAGAGCCAAGAATCCAAATATTTTAAAATCTATTTCCGTAAGAGCCATAAAATATTTTTTAGCACTGAACACAACTAAACGTGTGCATTTTTAAGTAAGACCAACATAGAGTATAACAGGTCTCTTATTCTTTGTAATAAAGTTGTTATTCTGAAGCTAACGGTGGGGGGGGGGGGCCTGCAGGCCTGCAGCGAAGCAGGGTGTTGCCAGGACCAGCCTCGAAATCAGCGAAAGGTGCGTAGAAGGCCCACCTGGGCCTTATAATAATAGTAATGGATTAGGTTTATATCGCGCTTTTCTATTGTTAGATACTCAAAGCGCTCACATTGAAGTGGGAACCCATCATTCATTCACACATGTTGGTGGTAAGCTACATCTGTAGCCACAGCTGCCCTGGGGTAGACTGACGGAAGCGTGGCAGCCAGTTTGCGCCTACGGCCCCTCCGACCACCACCAATCATTCATTCGTCATTCATTCACCAGTGTGAGCGGCACCGGGGGCAAAGGGTGAAGTGTCTTGCCCAAGAATACAACGGCAGCGATTTGGATGTCAATAGGTGGGAAGCGAACCTGCAACCCTCAGGTTTCTGGCTCGGCCGCTCTACCCACTACGCCATGTCGCCTTGTTATCTCATCCCCTGTCGCTCTGTTTATAAGCAGCAGCCAGGAGTAGAGACGGGGTTGGAGCTGGAGCTGGAGCGCGAGCGAAAGAGAAAGACAATGGCTGGAAACCAACTGAGAGACTTATTGAAAAATAAAAAAATATTGTAACCCCGAAACAGGCTCTCATATCGGTGCTTGGTGGTCTGAAGAACCCCCAGGAGAGCAAGCCCTAAACTAACCCATAATAAATAAATCACTTCTTACCCTTAATGCAACTTCTTGAACAAGTGCGGTAGGAAAAAGGACGGATGGATTCAAATGCATGAGCATGTTTTCTATTTTGATCGTTATTTTTAACACTTTGATTACGAGTGGAATTATTCATTACTTATTGTGTTAAGCAGTGTCAGCTCAGATTTACCCGAGAGCCAGATGCAGTCATCGAAAGAGCCACATCTGGCTCTAGAGCCATAGGTTCCCTACCCCTCCCCTAGTGGCTCCCTGCAGGGTTTTTAAAAAAGGACTGGAAATAGAAAAAGATGGGGGGGAAACAATTTTTTTATTTTAGTATGTTTTTTGTATTAGGACAAACATGACACCAACCTTCCCAATTGTTAGAAAGCCCATTGTTGAATATGTTTGTGTGTACGCTTCACCGATGAGAGTAACATCGTTTTGTCCTACTAATTTCAGCGGTTCTTGAACTCACCATAGTGTGAACATGTAAAAATCTTCCACTCCTTTGTCTCATTTTGTCCACCAAACCTTTTATACTGTGCGTGAATGCACAAAGGTGCGCTTATTTGATGCTATTGACTTGTTGGTGGGGTAATCAGTGCATGACTGCAAGCTAATTGATGCTAACATGCTATTTAGGCTAGCTATATGTGCATATGGCATCATTATGCCTCATTTGTAGCTATATTTGAGCTCATTTGATATCCTTTACTTCTATCCTCTTTCTATATAATGTAGTTTTGCATGTCTCATGACACATTATATATATGTAATATTGGCTCCATTTCAGATAGTGGTTTGTGTGCCATGTTGTTCCAGACCACAGCAAACATTACCTACCTTGCCAAAAATTTTAATAAATCCATTAGAAGAAGACAGACTTGGACACACACATATATACCTTTAGCCATTAAAAGCCAGTCATTTCCAGGAGTTATGTCACCTTCTGAGTATCACTGATTTGCTAATGGTTTCTAATGTTGTAAAAATGTGTAGAATAAACATTACATTTCAACATTCCTGTCAACGAAAATTTGCTACAGCCTGCGACACAGTCATTTTGATAGTAGGCTATTACAGCTAATATAGACACGTCATGTGTTGCCTTCATTATAGGACTCAACACTAAATTGGCCCTAGTGTGTGAATGTGAGTGTCGATGAGGTGGCGACTTGTCCAGGGTGTACGCCGCCTTCCGCCCACGTGCAGCTGAGATAGACTCCAGCAACCCCGAACGGGACAGGCGGTAGAAAATGGATGAATGGATAAGACTTTTAAAGTCATTTTGATAGTAGGCTAATATAACTAATATAGACACTTACGTCATGTGTTGCTTTCATTATAACACTTGTATACGGCTTTGCATTTTTTTGCGGCTCCTTTTTTGTATTTTTGGTCCAACTCTTTCAACATTTTGGGTTGCCGACCCCTGCACTAGGGCCAATTTAGTTTTGCCAATCAACCTATCCCCAGGTGCATGTTTTTGGAGTTTGGAGGAAGCCGGAGTACCCGGAGGGAACCCACGCAGTCACGGGGAGGACATGCAAACTCCACACAGAAGGATCCCAGAGCCCGGGATTGAACCCAGGACTACTCAGGACCTTCGTATTGTAAGGGACATGCACTAACCCCTGTTCCACCGTGCTGCCACTATTTGTTTACTTATTTAGGATAATTAAAAGTTTGTGATCTTTGATTATATTAGTGAAAAACTAAGTTTATTGGGTTTGAAAGGAACACTAGCATTGTCACAGCACGGTGTACCAGGGGTTAGTGCGTCTGCCTCACAATACCAAGGTCTTGGGTTCGATCTTGCGCTCGGGATCTTGTCCAGGGCCTTTCGCCCGATTGTAGCTGAGATAGGCACCAGCACCCCGCGAGCCCAAAGGGAATAAGCGGTAGAAAATAGATGGATTGACTAGCATTATCATTATCAAATATTATGATTACAATATTGCTTAATTTGGTCTTAAAATAATGCATTTATCGACAATAATTTGTGTGCATTTTTACAAATCGTTTCCATATGAGTTGGGAAATTGTGTTAGATGTAAATATAAACGGAATAGAATGATTTGCAAATCATTTTCAACCCATATTCAGTTGAATATGCTACAAAGACAACATATTTGATGTTCAAACTGATAAAACATTTTTTTTGCAAATAATCATTAACTTTAGAATTTGATACCAGCAACGTGTGACAAAGAAGTTAGGAGAGGTGGGAATAAATACTGATAAAGTTGAGGAATGCTCATCAAACACTTATTTGGAACATCCCACAGGTGTGCAGGCTAATTGGGAACAGGTGGGTGCCATGATTGGGTATAAAAATAGCTTCCCAAGAAATGCTCAGTCTTTCACAAGAAAGGATGGGGCGAGGTACACCCCTGTGGGATAATAGTCAAACAGTTTAAGAACAACATTTCTCAAAGTGCAATTGCAAGAAATTTAAGGAATTCAACATCTACAGTCCATAATATCATCAAAAGGTTCAGAGAATCTGGAGAAATCCCTCCACGTAAGCGGCATGGCCGGAAACCAACATTGAATGGCCGTGACCTTAGATCCCTCAGACGGCACTGTATCAAAAACCGACATCAATCTCTAAAAGATATCACCACATGGGATCAGGAATACTTCTGAAAACCATTGTCACTAAATACAGTTGGTCGCTACATCTGTAAGTGCAAGTTAAAGCTCGACTATGCAAAGCGAAAGCCATTTATCAACAACATCCAGAAACGTCGCCGACTTTTCTGGGCCCAAGCTCATCTAAGATGGACTGATGCAAAGTGGAAAAGTGTTCTATGGTCTCACGAGTCCAGATTTCAAATTGTTTTTGGAAATATTCAACATCGTGTCATCCGGACCAAAGGGGAAGCGAACCATCCAGACTGTTATCGACACAAAGTTCAAAAGCCAGCATCTCTGATGGTATGGGGGTGCATTAGTGCCCAAGGCATGGGTAACTTACACATCTGTGAAGGTACCATTAATGCTAAAACGTACATACAGGTTTTGGAACAACATACGCTGCCATCTAAGCGCCGTCTATTTCATGGACGCCTCTGCTTATTTCAGCAAGACAATGCCAAGCCACATTCAGCACGTGTTACAACAGCGTGGCTTGGTAACAAAAGAGTGCGGGTACTTTCCTGGCCCGCCTGCAGTCCAGACCTGTCTCCCATCGAAAATGTGTGGCGCATTTTGAAGCGTAAAATACGACAGCGGAGACCCCGGACTGTTGAACGACTGAAGCTTCACATTAAACAAGAATAGGAAATAATTCCACTTTCAAAGCTTTAACAATTCGTTTCCTCAGTTCCCAAACGTTTATTGAGTGTTGTTAAAAGAAAATATGATGTAACAGTGGTGAACATGCCCTTTTCCAACTACTTCGGCACGTGTTGCAGCCATGAAATTCTAAGTTAATTATTATCAAATCATTGTATTCCGTTTATATTTACATCCAACACAATTTCCCAACTATTATGGAAACGGGGTTTGTACAAATGCACTCCTTGAGGTGGACGATGTTGTTTTCCTTTGGTTAGACAATCAACTATGACGTAAAGCGCTCAAGATCTCGAGACGACCAGGATTGTGTGGAGGACACTTGTGAGGCCGAAAATAGCTGTCCTTGATCTAATCAAGTTCGGAACAACACTTTGTCCCGCAGACTTGGGTTCTATTGATTGTTCCTGAAATTAACGTCGCAGATTGGGAGGCAACCTTCACACTTGGCCAGACTGGGCTTCAAGAAAGTCTCAGACTGTAACCCTCGGGCTGTAAAAGTTCGCCCGACACCAAGAAAAACGTCACTACTTGCTATCGGGGTTTTGTCCCGTGTTCAAAATTGCGTGGCGGCTGCCCCCGGCCAGAGCAGTTGGTATCGCTCAACACGGCGTAAAGATCCGGCTGTGCTGATTGAGCGATTGATGAAATGGTGATCAAATGGTGGTTTTTTTCCCGCTACTTGGTGCGGAAACGTTGACCGCCGTACCAAGTGGATTTCTGCCATACGGAGCATGATACGGAGGGATCACTGGGCTTCTACAGAACACTCCTGACTGTGCTGTAAATATTTTGTCCCTGGTAAGTGAACACAGCTGGTAGTGTTAGCTTCGTTTCCAATAGATATGTCCAATAATGGCTTTTTTGCCGCTATCCGATATTGTCCAACTCTTAATTACCGATTCCGATATCAACCGATACCGATATATACAGTCGTGGAATTAACACATTATTATGCCTAATTTTTTTGTTGATAACCCGCTGGATGCATTAAACAATGTTACAAGGTTTTCCAAAATAAATCAACTCATGCCAACATGGAACTGCCATATTTATTATTCAAGTCACAAAGTGCATTATTTTTTGTAACATGCCTCAAAACAGCAGCTTGGAATTTGGGACATGATCTCCCTTGAAGAGCATGAGGAGGTTGAGGTGGGCGGGTGTGGTTGAGGTGGGAGGTTAGCAGGGGGTGTATATTGTAGCGTACCGGAAGAGTTAGTGCTGCAAGCGGTTCTGGGTATTGGTTCCGTGGTGTTTTATGTTGTGTTACGGTGCGGATGTTCTCCCGAAATGTGTTTGTCATTCTTGTTTGTTGTGGGTTCACATTTGTAACAGTGTTTAAGTTGTTTATACAGCCACCCTCAGTGTGACTGTATAAAGGTCTCTCCCCGGTTGCAGTTAGTCCAGAACGCGGCTGCACGACTTTTAACAGGGGCCAGGAAACGCCAGCATATAACCCCAATTCTTCAGAGTTTGCACTGGCTCCCTGTTCATTTTAGAATTTATTTTAAAACATTGCTGTTTGTTTTCAAATCTTTACATGGACTGGCACCTCAATATATCTCGGACCTCATCCAAATTTACATTCCTGCGCGCGCTCTGAGAACCAGCTCCAGCTCGTGGTGCCCAAGACCAGACTTAAGACCAGGGGAGACAGGGCCTTCTCTGTGGTCGGCCCTAAACTCTGGAACACTCTGCCGGTCCATGTTCTAACTGCTTCCACCGTGGAGTTTTTTTAAGTCTCGTCTTAAGACCCACTTTTATTCTTTGGCTTTTAACACCAAGTGAGTTGTGTGGTCCTCTGTGTTTTTTATACACTTTGATTTCTATTTTACTGTTTTATTGATTTTACCCTTTAAAATAGTTTTTAATCATATTTGTTTTTATATTGTTTTTATTGGTTTTATATTTATTTATTTTTTGTTTTTATTCAGTCATTGGTGGAGCATAATATATATATATTTTATTTTATTCTATTTATTTTTTTTACAATCGTTTTTAACATGGCTGTGCAGCACTTTGGAAACGTTATTGTGTCTTAAATGTGCTATATAAATAAAGTGGATTGGATTGGATTGGATTGGATTGACCTGTATGGCTGTTGACCAAGTATGGCTTGCATTCACTTGTGTGTGTGTGTAAAAACCATAGATATTACTTGATTGGACCGGCACGCAGAGGCAGTGCCTTTAAGGTTTATCGGCGCTCTGTACTTCTCCCTACATCCGTGTACCACTCCGTACAGCGGCGTTTTCAAAAAGTAATTAATTTTACTTTTTGAAACCGATACCGATAATCTCCGATATCACATTTTAAAGCATTTATCGGTAGATAATATCGGCAGTCTGATATTATCAAGTTTCCAACATTTTCTGACTAATTATAACAGATCGATTGACTGAAGAATTTATGAGAAGTTAGCATAGGTTTGGGTAGAGTTTCATGAAGGTACAGATTGACTGGTACAAGGTAAACTAAAAGGAGTTACCCCAAGAAAGCATAACAAGCATGTTGTGTTTATTTTTTTTTAAAAAGCTTCCTCCGTGTCAGAGTAACGTTTATGTTTTTAGCGTTGCAGATATGGCAGGCAAAATCAGCCGCTACTTTAAAAAAGCGATCTCGCGAGGAGGAAAGTCAAGAGTCCCGGTGAAACAGAGCAGGGAAATGAACGTAACAGGCAGTTAAAAATGTAATCATTCATGCTGAGGACAACATGTGGACATTTGGGTCTAAAGAGCGCTTGAAGGCTGCTTCAAAATCATCTATGAGTGCCTCAAGCAAAAGTGGCCCCAACACACAAGCTATGAGCACATCGTTCTATTCTGCAAGCGCTTAGGCCACAGGTGTCAAACTTGTACACTAAACAACTTTAACACGGTTACAAATATGCGCCACACTGTGAAGCCACAACAAACAAGAATGACAAACACATTTCGGGAGAACATCCGCACCGTAACACAACATAAACACAACAGAACAAATACCCAGAATCCCTTGCAGCACTAACTCTTCCAGGACGCTACAATATAAACCCCCCGCTAACCCCAAACACACACACCTTAACCACGCCCAACCTCAACCTCCTCATGCTCTCTCAGGGAGGACATGTCCTAAATTCCAAGCTGCTGTTTTGAGGTATGTTAAAAAAAATAATGCACTTTGGGCGGCATAGCTCGGTTGGTAGAGCGGCCATGCCAGCAACATGAGGGTTGCAGGTTCGATTCCCGCTTCCGCCATCCTAGTCACTGCCGTTGTGTCCTTAGGCAAGACACTTTACCCACCTGTTCCCAGTGCCACCCACACTGGTTTAAATGTAACTTAGATATTGGGTTTCACTATGTAAAGCGCTTTGAGTCACTAGAGAAAAGCGCTATATAAATATAATTCACTTCACTTCACTTTGTGACTTCAATAATAAATATGGCAGTGCCATGTTGGCATTTTTTTTTTCCATAACTTCAGTTGATTTATTTTGGAAAACCTTGTTACATTGTTTAATGCATCCAGCGGGCCATCACAACAAGATGAGACATAATAATGTGTTCATTCCACGACTGTATATATCGGTATCGGTTGATATCAGAATCGGTAATTCAGTTGGACAATATCGGAATATCGGATATTGGCAAAAAAGCCATTATCGCACATCTCTAGTCCTGAGTAGTCCTCAATTCAATCCCGGGCTCGGGATCTTTCTGTGTGGAGTTTGCATGTACTCCGGTTTCCTCCCACCACCGAATACATGCACCTGGGGATAGGCCCCTCCCACCTCCGAATACATGCACCTGGGGATAGGCCCCTCCCACCTCCGAATACATGCACCTGGGGATAGGTTGATTGGCAACACTAAATTGGCCCTAGTGTGTGAATGTGAGTGTGAATGTTGTCTATCTCTGTTGGCCCTGTGATGAGGTGGTGACTTGTCCAGGGTGTACCCCGCTTCCGCCAAAATGCAGTTGAGATAGGCTCCAGCACCCCCCCCCCCCCCCTCCCCCCGCAACCCCCAAAGGGACAAGCGGTAGAAAATGGATGGATGGATAGAGTATAAAACATGTTTCCAGTTATTTCACCTTTTTTTTGTTAAGTACATAGGGAAATATTGCCCAAGGATTATTTTGTTAAAATAAAGTCAATAATGCAATTTTTTGTGGTCCCCTGTATTTAGAAAAGTAGCAAAAAGTATCGAAATACATTTTGGTACCGGTATCAAAATATTGGTATGGGGACAACACTAATCCCTACTGGGTACTGTTGCTGGGTTGCACATGAGGTCAGTGCAATGGAGGGCAAACAAGCTTGAGCCTAGGCCATAAATCAAGTGGAACACACGTTAATAAGTGAAGAGTCCCATCTGAAAGTGCGTTTCCGAGCATTCAAACTTAGAATAAGGGAAGAACCTTTTAAAAAAAAAACCTGCTAGTTGTAGTTCATAAAGGGAACAAAGTCAGGAAAATGACAAAAGCACGTCGAGAGAAATGGCTTTCAAACATGTCGCTTTCATCTTGTGGAGTACAGTCGGACCACGCTCGTGTCTGCAGCTGTTTGAACATTGGATTTGTTTGAGAAACTTTCTGTGATGCGGGTTTATTATTTTTGATGTTTCCTAAAGAAGTTTGCACATATTTAAGTATATGTAAATGCGACTTATACTCCAGTGTGACAAAAAAGTATTTAGTCAGCCAGCGATTGTGCAAGTTCTCCCACTTAAAATGATGACAGAGGTCTGTAATTTTCATCATAGGTACACTTCAACTGTGAGAGACAGAATGTAAAAAAAAATCCAGGAATTCACATTGTAGGAATTTTATATAATTTATTTGTCAATTATGTTGGAAAATAAGTATTAGTCAACCTTTCAAAGCTCTCACTGATTGAAGGAGGTTTTGGCTCAAAATCTCACGATACATGGCCCCATTTATTCTTTCCTTAACACGGATCAGTCGTCCTGTCTCCTTAGCAGAAAAACAGCCCCAAAGCATGATGTTCCCACCCCCACACTCGTCGTGTTTGGAGGAAGAAAAATACTGAGTTGCATCCCAAGGACACCAAACCTACTGTGAAGCATGGGGGTGGAAACATCATGCTTTAGGGCTGTTTTTCTGCTAAGGGGACAGGACGATTGATCCGTGTTAAGGAAAGAATGAATGGGGCCATGTATCGTGAGATTTTGAGCCAAAACCTCCTTCCATCAGCGAGAGCTTTGAATGGTTGACCAAATACTTATTTTCCCCCATAATTTACAAATAAATTCTTTAAAATGTGAATTCCTGGATTTTTTCACATTCTGTCTCTCACAGTTGAAGTGTACCTATGATGAAAATTACAGACCTCTGTCATCATTTTAAGTCGGAGAACTTGCACGATCGCTGGCTGACTAAATACTATTTTGCCCCACTGTATATATGTTTTTTTCCCTTCTTTATTATGCATTTTCGGCCGGTGCGACGTATACTCCGGAGCGACTTACAATCCGAAAAATATGGTATGTGGCTCTTACGGACATACATTTTTACAATATTTGGATTTCATGGCTCTTTCAGCCAAAAAGGTTCCCGACCCCTGCACTACAACAAAGGAGACGTTGTCGTTCACAGCATTAATCGATTCTGGAGCGATACGACAAAGGATGCCATGTACCTGGAGACTCCATCATGCTGGCCCAGAACTCTGGCGCTGTGTGAAGTGCTTCACCCTCCAAGCTGGGGAGTTTGTAGACATGCACACAAGGAGGCGTGCTCACGTTGCTGTAGTGGCTGACAAAAAAGTCAAAGTTCTGCAGAGTGAGAGTGGACAGAAAGCAGAGAAGGATTTAACTAAATCAGTAAGGCTGTGTGACGCGTTCTCTTAAAAGAATCTGGGGAAAATAAACCATGACTGCCTTACTTGACTAACACAGCAGCTATGAGAGAAGCCAGCCTTAGTTAATCTGACCACATCTCCAGGTGACTCATAGCTGACTACATAGAGGTGATGCTCCAGCGGAGTGTCTCTGGTGCCTTGGAAGTACACCAACTTTGTAACCTCGTTCACCCAGATCTAACAAGGGGAACAATGAGGCCGTGTTGAGCATATCCAGAACTGGAAGGACAATAAGAATACAGCATATGTTTCGGAGTCTAACCTTTGAACCATGTCTTGCAAGCACTTCCCATTCTCCGTTGGTTAATGCAAACTCCTCCTTGATTGCACATTTAAATTGTCCTGGTGGTGGAAAAGAGATAAAAGTATCAACATTGTCCTTGGCATTCCTAATACTCCAGAACTTGTGAAAAAACATACGGCCCCTCCTTACCGTCTATGTGCTGGTAATCGTCTGCCCATTGGTAACAGCTGGGTTGTAACAGGGACGTGATTTTATACAGATGACTGAAACCTGTCTTGGACTCGTTTATCCAAATGAAACTGAACTCATCTTCTGTCGTTTGGATGAATGGATAGAATATATCATGGACCTGCAGAGAGAAGCAGGTAGTGTTCATTTGTGGAACCCAAACAATTACAGTGGAACCCCAATTCATAAACGTCCCTGTTTTCGACCTTTTCAGTTTACGGACCTTTACGTCACGACAAATATGTCTCTGTGTGCGATCCCTGTCATTAATTCAATTGCATGCTTCTTGATGCAATCAGGGGCTTTTTAATTTGATGACATCACTTCCTGTACATGTGGCCACGGCCGTTTCGAAGAGCATCACCGGCGAGCGGCACTTCTCACGTGTTTATTTCCACAATTGTCATAACTTTTAATGCTTTAAATGGGCGAAAACTCTCTTCTCGCTGTATCGCTTCTGTTTGCTGGACAACCGCTTTGAGCGAGTGTTTTAGCTAGTTAGCCTCCAGCTCGCAGTACCTTCAGTTCGAGGATTTTATCAGTGAAAGGAGCTTTGTTCCGCAGGTAGGTTTTTAATTCATAATGAGACCGAAAAAGATGCCACAGCGGACCATTATTGCAATGAAAGAGAGAAGACTACTGGAATACAAGCCTTTTAAGGATTGCCTCACACATAAAGCCACTTCTTGTTTATTACTCCGAAAGTTCCTAGAGTGTGCCACAAATATTCACAGACAGAAGGTAAAGTTATTTTCCTTTTTTGCCTTTTTATTGTCGCAACATGGTGGTAAACATTTTGGAACACATTAACCAGACTTTTGTGTGTGTGTTTAATATATAAATAAATAAATATATATATAAATATATATATATATATACTTACACACACACATATATATATACGCACGCACAAACACACAGACATTCACGCACATATATGTATATATATGTACATACATATGTATGTACATATATACACACATATATACGTATATATACATATGTATATATGTGTATATATACGTATATACATACATATGTATGTATATATACATGTGTGTGTATATATATATATATATATATATATACAATATATATGTATATATACATACAAACATACATACATGCATATATATATATATATATATATATATATATATATATGTATATATATATATATATATATATATATATATGTATGTATGTGTATATATATATATATATATATATATATATATATATATATATATATATATATATATATATATATATATATATATATGTATATATTAGGGGTGTAACGGTACATAAAAATTTCGGTTCGGTACATACCTCGGTTTAGAGGTCTCGCTTCGGTTTATTTTCGGTACAGTAAGAATACAACCACATATACATTTTTTGGTTATTTATTTACCCAATTTGTAAACAATGGCTTTATCCTCTTAACATTGGAAACACTATAATAAATCTGCCCACATTAATCTACATTAAACTGCCTCAAGTTGTTGCTTTGATTAAATAAAATGACAAAACCTTTCTTCTACATATAAAAAGTGCGACCTTCAACAGTTTCAAGTCAACTCATCATGCTTTATTTATTACAGCATTTGGGAAGCCTGTAGTTGACTTTTATTATGTAAATATTATATTTTTATCAACACCTGCCATTCAAAATTAGGCTGCTACATTACTAATGATTCATGTAACTATAGCTGAAAAAATTGTACAATAGCAATAGGAGAGACTACTCATCCCTAAACACCATGGAGTTCAATGAAATAACAGACAGACAGGGCTTTGCTGCCACTAACACACACACACACACACACACACAAACATACAGACACAGCAAAATGAGCTAACGTTACGCTAAAAGCTAATTAGCCTTCACCTCAAGCCAGAACTGCGAGCAAACTGAGCTGCAGTTTAAATTTCTCGAAGGTCAACGGGCTCATTGTGATGTTTGTAATAGTTGTTGTGACTGGGAGGTGTTTTTTATAATTTGGGGAGAGTACGCTGTCCGCTGCTCCCCAGCTAGACACATATCTGCTCAGCTCGACACCGGAGCACTGAATACGCACTGCTGATTGGCTGTTACATCGCTCTGAATACGCACATTTTTTTTAATTTTTTTTCCCTTTGTCATGAAAAAGGGAGGTTTTTTTCATGAAAAGGGGAGGTTTTTTTGGGTTGGTGCACGAATTGTAAGTGTATCTTGTGTTTTTATGTTGTTTTAATAAAAACAAAAAAATAATAATACAAATGAAAAAAATTTATAAAAAAATATTCTGCGGCCCGGTACCAATTGAGCCGCGGCCGGTGGTTGGGGACCACTGTCTTAAAGCACCTGTTCCTGAGGCCGTTTTATAATTCAATATAGTTTCATAACTTCACCTTTATCGTTAGTTTTTAAGCCAAAATGCGTCCGTTCTCCCTTTTCTGTCTACACACTGTGTCTGCTTGTAAGTACTCCGTGATTGTGCGTTGCCGAACATGCTCGTCTGCTCGTGAAACCAGCAAAGACACGACGTGACGTGACGGCGCGGGGGACCGGTACATTTTAGAGGCAGTATAGTACCGAATATGACTCCTTAGTATCGCGGTACTATACTAATATCGGTATACCGTACAACCCTAATACATATATATATATCTATATATATAGATATATATATATATCTATATATATATATATATGTATATATATATATATATATATATTAATATATATTAATATATATATATATATATATATATATATATATATATATATATATATATATATATATATATATATATATTAGGGATGCACAGATTAATCAGTAACCGAATATATTCGCCCGAATATGGCAAAAAAAGCCACATTCGGCCTTCGGTGGAATGAGTTAAAAGCAAGGCCGAATAGTGGTGTGTGACGCAAAGACGCTATTTTTTGACTCGGTGACGCAATCAACCAACGTGCAGTGTTAAATTTAAATTGTTTTATACATAGTTAGTTTCCTTCTTTTTATTCTGAAGCTGAAGTACTGTTATTGACAAATCTGTTCTGGCCTGGGATATGTTGTGTACCTGTATAAGTGTATGAGGTTACAAGCACACACTTATTGAGATTTAGTGGGGCCTCTGTTTACATTATTAGCCTGTTGTGTAGGCTACCTGTATAAGTGTAAGAGGTTACAAGCACACACTTAATTGAGATTTACTTGAGCCTTCTGTTTACATTATTAGCCTATCTACTGTGGCTAAGCAGACTTTTGCCAAAAAGACAATAATTCATTTGTTGTGGGTTTATCCACTTTAATGCACTTTATTTTTTTTTTGGAATGCATGTTTTGTTTGAAGGCCTAATATAAATGAAAAACTGTTTGTTTGTTTTTTAAAACGCAAAAGCTACTGGAATATTAAAAATGTCAATATTCAATAAAAATTTACTTTATTTGGAAAACATGTCTAAAAATGTATTCTAGGCTATTTATGCAATATAAAAAAGTTGTGAAAAACTGCATTTATTATTCGGTATTTGGTATTCGGCCTTTGGCCAAGGGCTCAAATTTTATTTTGTTTCGGCTTCGGCCACAAATTTTCATTTCGGTGCATCCCTAATATATATATATATACATATATGGATTTTTAAATTTACTATATGAGCTTTTTGGTTTACAAGCCATGTTGAAGCACTAATTAAGTTCAGAAATCGAGGTTCCACTGTCCAATCGGGCAGGCAAAGAGAGATCATGTTGTAAACAGCTTATGTGCATGATCTGCTCTTACGGTTGCGTATTTTATGTACAAAGGTATGAAACACAAATGGCAACAGATGCAAGTGCACAATGTGAAAGGACCTACATTGATCCAGACGTCCGTGTTTTCTTCATAAATGAGATATGGTTGTGTGTTACTGGGGACTCCTTCCAGACTGGCCTGCCTTTGAGCTTGGTCGTCGGTGGCCGGGATGAAGAGCGCTGGAGGTAGCAGCACGAGCTGCAGTTTCCTCTGGCTGCGGTCCAGCAGCACTGCCCAGCCACTGGGAGAGTGGAGCAGACAGTTATAACTCATTTACAATGGAAAAAAAAAACATGTTTTTTCTAATTTGTTCTAATTAAAGGGGCTGTTTACAACCGTTAGGCAGGTACCTCGGAGGTCTTATCTGTCGTATTAACTACAGCCACTCTTTTTCTCTCTCACTTGCGCCAAGACGCACACAATCGGTTCAGGCACTGATATGCGTTCAGTCAGACAACTCCGACACCACACAAACTGTAACTACCAGGTAGGGCTGGGCAATATATGGAATATACTCGATATGTCGCGGTGCACAAGAAATACAATTTGGAACGTCATTATACAACTAGACATGCGGAGGAGTATGCACATTTTTAAGAAATCTTTTCTCGCGGCCTAGCCTCACCCAGACTCTGCATCCAGTGGCCCCCAGGTGAATTGAGTTTGAGACCCCTGCTTTAAGGGGTACATGTCTTAAAGTCTTACGGAGCAGAAACCCCCACTCAGACATACGACATACAGTTCTTGAAAAACAAAATGTTTGTTATTTTCATTGTCACTTCTATTAGAAAATAATCTAATGGAAAAGACTATTGTATTTTCATTCTCTTTATAAGCCATTTAAACAGAGATGGGCAGTAACAAGCTACATGTGTCATGATCTGTGGTCTTGATCATGTTTTGTTTAGTTATTTTCTGTTAGTTTTGGACTCTTTTAGTTCCTGTTTGACTTCTCCTGAGTTTGGTTTGGTTGCCATGGCAGCTTATTGTTTTCACCTGCCTCTGGTGTTTGGGACGCTCACCTGTGTCTAATCAGAGGCACAATTTAAGCCTGCTTTTGCCAGTCAGTCGGCCTGGAGTCATTGTTCGATTCATGCTGTGTCCACGCAAGTTTTGTTACGAGCGCAGACCGGACACGCCTCGATGTACTCCCGGACCCCCGCCTCCATAAATGGCCACCAGAACCGCTGTGAAATGGCAAACATAGTTCTCCGGATCCCCGGACGGCAGGTAAGCAGCGAGGAGTGAGCCCGATGGATCACCTGTGGCCGCAGACTGACCGGAACAAACAAGACTTACTTGGCAAGGTAACAAAACTTACGTGGACACAGCATGAATAAATCATTATATTTTTATATTCATGTCTGTGTTTAAGATATCTAGCGGGTTGGGCTCTCTGGGTGGCTGGGACCCGTCCTCTGGCTCCTGCACATACTGGGAGACAAATCTATTGTACATACAAATACACATATATACTCACGTATAGCAATGTCCGATAATGGCTTTTTTGGCCGATATTCTGGTATTATCCAACTCTTAATTACTGATTCCGATATCAACCGATACAGATATATACAGTCGTGGAATCAACACATTATTATGCCTAATTTTGTTGTGATGCCCCTATGGATGCATTAAACAATTTAACAAAGTTTTTCAAAATAAATCAACTCAAGTTTTGAGAAAAAATGCCAACATGGCACTGCAATATTTTTTATTGAAGTTACAAAGTGCATTATTTTTTTTAACATGCTTCAAAACAGCAGGGACATGCTCTCTCTGAGAGTGCATGAGGAGGTTGAGGTGGACAGGGTTGAGGGAGTAGCGGGTGTGGGGGTGTATATTGTAGGGTCCTGGAAGAGTTAGTGCTGCAAGGGGTTCTGGATATTTCTTCTGTTGTGTTTGTACCTGTGAAGTTCATGGGGAGAAGGCCAAGAGTGTCCGAAAAAGTAATCGGAGGAAAGGGTGGCTATTTGGAAGAAACTAGAACATATAACATGTTTTCAGGTATTTCCCCTTTTTTTTGTTAAGTACATAACTCCACATGTGGATGGTCTCCTGCTGGCTCCACTATGGACGGGATTCTCGCTACTATATTGGATCCACTAAGGACTGGACTCTCACTGTTATGTTGGATCCACTATGGACCAGACTTTCACAATATTATGTTAGACCCGCTCGACATCCATTGCTTTCGGTCTCCCCTACAAGGGTGGGGGGGTCGCCCACACAGACTTAGACTTCCTTTTTATTGTCATTCAAATTTGAACTTTACAGCACAAATAAGAACGAAATTTCGTTGCATTAGCTCTTGGTAGTGCAGGATAAAAAAAAAGCAATAAAGTGCAGATATAAATAAATAGATTACTGTACAGATAAATACATTGCACTTTTCCACATGCGTCCATGTTTATGGATGTATGTTATATTGTCTTTTTTATTCCAGCAAGTTAATCCATTTTGGGGGGAGTTGAGGGGATAATTTAATTATGATGCGTTCAAGAGTCTTACGGCCTGAGGTTTCTCACCGACGTCCCACTGGGGTGAGTTTTTCTTTGCCCTTATGTGGGCTCTGTACCAAGTAAGTCGTTGTGGCTTGTGCAGCCCTTTGAGACACTTGTGATTTAGGGCTATATAAATAAACATTGATTGATGTGTTCATTCATAGTTTTTTTTTGATGCCTTCAGTGACAACCTACAATGTAAATAGTCATGAAAATAGAAGGTGTGTCCAAACTTTTGGCCTGTTCTCTATATTCTGGTAAACCACTTATAGCATGGGTGTCAAACTCTGGCCCGCGGGCCAAGCGTGGCCCGCCATTCAATTTCATTTGGCCCTTGAGGCAATATCAAATTAACATTAGAGCTGGCCCGCCGGTACTATAAAGGCACTGCCTTTAGCGTTGTCTACAATATGTTGTCACGTCCGCTTTTACTCCATACAAACAGCGTCACATGATATATGCGACTTGTACACACACTTGAGTGAATGCCACGCATACTTACTCAACAGCCATACAGGTCAGACTGAGGGTGGCCGTATAAAAAACTTGAACACTGTTACAAATATGCGCTACACTTTGAACCTACACCATACAAGAATGACTAACACATTTCGGGAGTACATCCGGACCGTAACACAACATACACACCACCAACCCCACCCATCTCATTATTACTTTATTTTAAGATTTAGCCTGTGGAAAAATGTAATGTTGATATTTAGCTCGGAAGGCTGCAAATAGAAAAGAGGCATTAAATGTTTTATTTAAATTGTATTTATTTGACCATTTATTTTTTTTCGTTTGTTTTTTGAATGTTGATTTTGCACTATTAAGTTATATAATTACTGCTTGTTCAATATTCATTGTTCAAGCAAATCATTGTAGCAAACTGAGCAATAATTAACAATTTATTCATGCACTTTCTCTTGTTACTTCAAGGTTTGAATGTTTGATTCATTCATTATTGTTATTTAATTTTTTTCAAATTTATTATTAGCCTGTGGACAAAGTTTATTTTGATATTTACCTCAGAAGGCTGCAAATAGAAAAGAGGCACTCAATTTTTATTTAAATTTTATTTGATATGCCATTGATATTTTTTCATTATTACTATATGAAACTGGATTGTGCATGTCACTATAAACTTATATAAGCCTTGCTTGTTCAATATTCAATGCAAAACTTGTTTGGGTCCCTATTAAAAGGTTCATTTGTTCAACCCTTGGCCCGCGGATTTGTTCAGTTTAAAATTTTGGCCCACTCTGTATTTGAGTTTGACACAACTGACTTATAGTAGTAACAAGTTAGCTGGTGGTGTTTTTTGGTTTAAAAGCAGTAACGTTGAGCGGGTTGCAAACCTTCCCTTTAAATTCGTAACAGAATCAACAAGTGTATTCATGAAGTGGAACACCTACTATTTGCCGTCACTCGTCCATCCTACCCGAGCGATGTATTCAGTCCCTGGAAACAAGGAGGTGAAGGGGACCACCAACTCTTTATCTTGCAAGCTGATAATCTGCGGATCGACACACGTACACGTTAGTGATGCGACATTGGAGAGGAAAAAGAATGACAAGAACTCACTCTCCCTTGATGGTCGGTTTTGATCTCTGCTAATTTTAGTGTCGCTTGTGGATTTTTGCTTCCTAACCAAAAACAAAACCGCAGAAAGTTTAAAATGGTCGGATATGTTTTCGGCGAGTATGACATCACGCACCTGTGCGAGGGTATCTGTATGCATCTGCTTTGCGCTCTTCCAGTGCTGGAGAAGGAACGTGAATAATCTCTACATCTGTCTCGTCTACTTCCTCATATAGGAGATAGACTGTTTTTCCTCCACTCGAGTCTATGGGAACAAAAACACCATTACACTAATGGCAGAGACACTTTTAGCTCATGAGGCTTTACTGTACGACGGTAAGAGGGATGCTGTGTGTGAGCTGACAACTGCTGACCTTCTGCAGCTGAGGGATTCCACCAGTAGCCAGTGAAACGGTCAAACTCTTCTTGGATGACAAATGTCGCGACTCCTGCAGACTTGGGGTCTTCCTTGACGTTATCTACACCTGGAAAAGAGTTGGAAAAGAAAGGTGAAACAATCTTACACTATTGGAATGGCCATTTACAGTGAGGTCCGTAAATATTTGGACATTGACACAATTTTCAGTATTCCAGTTCTCTACAACACCACAATGGATTTGAAATGAAACAATCAAGACGTGCTTTAAGTGCAGACGATGAGCTTTAATTTGACAGGTGTCACGGTCTGACTGCAGCCAGGCACGTACAAAAAACCTGGTCTCCATGGCAACGTCCCTGTCGCTTTCACTCATTTTCCGCTTTTCCACTAACGCAGGGGTATTTTGCAACCAAATGACAAAAACTGTCTCTGTCTGGAGCCAACGGGAGAGGGGGGGTTGGGGCTCGACGTGGCGTTTACAGTTACGGTAGCACAATTAGACCCGAAGCTACCGGACCGCTATTCTTCCCCGCCCGGACTGTTTACAGTGGCGCAGGGAGCGGGAGCGAGCAGGTGGGCGAGCGAGGGCGGGAGGGAGGAAGAGCGCGTGCGGGTCTAGTGTAAAAGCGGCAGACGTTTCTCTGCTTGCATCACGCAAGTGACGTCAATGCATACTTGCCAACCTTAAGACCACCGAATTTGGGGGGCGGGAGGCGATGGACTGGGTTGGGGCTTAGCGAGGGTGTATATTGCATACTTGCCAACCTTGAGACCTCGATTTCAGGAGGTGGGGGGAGGGACAGAGACGTGGTTAGGGCGGGGGGCGTGGTTAAAAGGGGAGGAGTATAATTCACCAACTTGAGTATTTCATATATATTTCATATATATATATGTATGAAATACTTGACTTTCAGTGAATTCTAGCTATATATATTTATTTTATTATATATATATAAATAAAAGAAATAGTTGAATTTCCGACGGCACCTATCAAATACACAGTAATAAAAACACAGTTGTTCTACTAACTGTACTGTGCTTGCTGGTTACTAAAAAACAACAACAACACTTACCTTTCACTCTTTGAGTAACCTTTGTTCTGTCATTTGCGTATTGGCGAGCGATCTCCGAATCCGGGAACATATATCACGGATTTGTTGTAGACATCCGCAAATGAGAACAGGATGTTGCTTCCAGCTATCAGCATAGCCATCTTTGTCTCAGCATAAGATACACAATCGGGTCTCCATTTTGCAAGGTGGCCCATAATACTGGGTTGTGAACGATGCTGCGCTGCGGACGCTTTGTGCTTCGCTGACCGTTCATGGCTGAGTATATCCGTTCGGCCGCCGTGTTTAATGGAGAAGTCTGTTCTACAAAATTTACAGGCAACATACCCCTTCCCCTTTGAACTCTCCTGGATAAACTAAAATTCTTGTTTCCAATCGTTCTGGAACTTCCAAGCGTATTTCTTCATTTTGCTCGTCGACGGTGTTGAAGTTACGTCTCTTTACTGTGGGCTTCAGAACAGACTCCCTAATGCATGTTCCTTGACTGCACTTAAATGTAGAATATATTTACATTCTATTCTATTCTATGTACAGTAGATGGCAGTATTGTCCTGTTTAAGAGGGTCACAACATTGCTGAGTCAGGTTCTCAAGGAGCTGGAGGGGGCGTGGCCTCCAGCTCCGCCTGAATTTCGGGAGATTTTCGGGAGAAAATTTGTCCCGGGAGGTTTTCGGGAGAGGCGCTGAATTTCGGGAGTCTCCCGGAAAATAAAGGGAGGGTTGGCAAGTATGGTATATTGTAGCCCGGAAGAGTTAGTGCTGCAAGGGGTCCTGGGTATTTGTTCTGTTGTGTTTATGTTGTGTTACGGTACGGATGTTCTCCTGAAATGTGTTCGTCATTTTTGTTGGGTGTGGGTTCACAGTGTGGCGCATATTTGTAACAGTGTTAAAGCTGTTTATACGGCCACCCTCAGTGTGACCTGTATGGCTGTTCACCAAGTATGCCTTGCATTCACTTGTGTTAGTCTGTAAAAGCCGCATATATTACTGGGCCGACACGCTGTTTGCATGGAGGAAAAGCGGACATGACGACAGGTTGTAAAGGACGCTAAAGGCAGTGCCATCACTGCACGCCATTTTTATTGTCGTGTTTGGTAGATTCCTTCAGCTCCGCACACAATGCTGTCAAGCGCCATTCATATAAAAGTTGCGGGCCGCACTAATAATAAGCTTTCGTATTAGGGTGGGGGTCCGCAAAATAACGTCTCACGGGCCGCAATTGGCCCGCGTGTCTAAACCCATGCTTTAAAGGAATAAGAACAAATCCACGCTGAAGTTAACAAAACAAAGCATTTGAGTTCAGACCTTTGTGACAGTAGGTGAGTCTCCTTTCTTCTCCAGTCTTAATGTTGGCTACCCACAGGTCATTATTGTTGATAAAGGCTATGAAGTCCGGGTTTCCCGGGCAGATCTTCGGGTCCATCCGGGTGCCTGAGCACTGGGTCTTAACCTCCACAGGCTTGACGGGAGCCGACTGCTAAAAGCAAGACAGGGAGGAGACATATTTAAACGAATAGGTCAAGTTATTTAGCACAAACGTAAACTGGCAAAGTAATGCAACACTGTGACACTCCGTTAGCAACGAGTTCCTGCACGTGGAACAGGATAAATCACGTGGTCAGACCCAGTGCTTCACAAACCCTTCACCTATCGATCAATGCCGTGTAAAAGAGCAGCGTACTCACAATGAAGCCATTGTTGCCTCCGTCCCGACAGTAGAACAGGCTATTGCTGGCTTGGAAGAGGAACAGGCCAGTCTGTGCGTGGTAGTCATAGGAGGTGATACCAAATGCTCCGAGACGTTTTCGCTCCCTTAGTAGTTCTTCTTCTCGGGAGTAGGCCCCTTGGTGTGGTGTCGCCTTCAAGACCAGCGGCAGACGCAAAAAAAAAATTCATTACATGCTTGTATTTACCGTGCATATGTAGGTGAGGTAACTGTTTGTGTATAAATATAATGTACAGTAGGGCTGGGCGATATTGCCTTTTTTTAATACCTCAATATTTTTAGGCCATGTCACGATACACCATATATATCTCCATATTTTTGCCTTAGCCTTGAATGAGCACTTGATGCATATAATCACAGAAGTATGATGATTCTATGTGTCTACATTAAAACATTCTTCTTCATACTGCATTAATATATGCTCCTTTTAAACTTTCATGAAGAGAGGGAAATCACAACTAAGTCAATTGACCAAAAGTGTATTTATTAAACAGTTATCAAGCAGTGGCACAAACATTTATGTCATTTCCAAACAGAAAGTGCAAGATTGTCAGAGACATTTTAAAACAAGCTATAAGTGCACTTTTGTGAATGATGTCAACAAAATGACATATAAAACAAACACTATATGTAAGTGCACTTTTTGTACAGAAGGCCACTACAATAGTTTAACACAAATAAAGTGCACTTTTGTGCATGATGTCACACAAGATATTTCAATAAGTGTCAAATAAAAATGAGCTGCATAATAGGAAATCAAATATTTTACATCCTTCGCTATGTGGTAGGTTCCTGCGGACGTTATCTCCTTCTGTTGTTGACTTTTTTTTTTCATACGGTGTTGATCTGGAAATAGTTGCTTCGGCATTTTGTGGGTGTGGCACCGGCCGGAGATATTGACATGTGGAGTTTCAAGCACTCCTCATTCTCTAGCGGGTGACTTTTCAAATGATGCAACATTAGCAGTAATGCTACTTTTTATAGCAACGCTTTTGCCGCATAATTGTTCAACATATTCCGGGTTGAAGCCAAACCACCGCCAGACGATGGATCCCGTGCTGCTTTTCTTGGTACAGTATTTTTCTGACTATAAGTCTCAGTTTTTTTCATAGTTTGGCTGGGGGTGCAACTTATACTTAGGAGCGACTTATGTGTGAATTTATTAACACTTTACCGTAAAATATCAAATAATATTATTTAGCTCGTTCAAGTAAGGGACAACGCGTATAGGATTTCATGGGATTTATCGATTAGGAGTGACAGATTGTTTGGTAAAGGTATAGCATGTTCTATATGTTATAGTTATTTGAATTACTCTTACCATAATATGTTACGTTAACATACCAGGCACCTTCTCAGTTGGTTATTTATGCCTCATATAACGTACACTTATTCAGCCTGTTGTTCACTATTCTTTATTTATTTTAAATTGCCTTTCAAATGTCTATTCTTGGTGTTGGGTTTTATCAAATAAATTTCCCCCCAAAATGCGACTTACAGTGGGACAAAAAAGTATTCAGTCAGCCAGCGATTGTGCAAGTTCTCCCACTTAAAATGATGACAGAGGTCTGTAATTTTCATCATAGGTACACTTCAACTGTGAGAGACAGAATGTGAAAAAAAAATCCAGGAATTCACATTGCAGGAATTTTAAATAATTTATATGTAAATTATGGTGGAAAATAAGTATTTGGTAAACCATTCAAAGCTCTCACTGATGGAAGGAGGTTTTGGCTCAAAATCTCACGATAAATGGCCCCATTCATTCTTTGCTTAACACGGATCAATCGTCCTGTCCCCTTAGCCGAAAAAACAGCCCCAAAGCATGATGTTTCCACCCCCATGCTTCACAGTAGGTCTGGTGTTCTTGGGATGCAACTCAGTATTCTTCTACCTCCAAAGACGACGAGTTGAGTTTATACCAAAAAGTTCTATTTTGGTTTCATCTGACCACATGACATTCTCCCAATCCTCTGCTGTATCATCCATGTATCCATTTTGGTATAAACTCAACTCGTCGTGTTTGGAGGAAGAAGAATACTGAGTTGCATCCCAAGAACACCATACCTACCGTGAAGCATGGAGGTGGAAACATCATGCTTTGGGGCTGTTTTTCTGCTAAGGGGACAGGACAATTGATCCGTGTTAAGGAAAGAATAAATGGGGCCATGTATCGTGAGATTTTGAGCCAAAACCTCCTTCCATCAGTGAGAGCTTTGAATGGTTGACCAAATACTTATTTTCCACTATAATTTACAAATAAATTATTTAAAATTCCGACAATGTGAATTCCTGGAATTTTTTTTCACATTCTGTCTCTCACAGTTGAAGTGTACCTATGATGAAAATTACAGACCTCTGTCATCATTTTAAGTGGGAGAACTTGCACAATCGCTGGCTGACCAAATACTTTTTTGCCCCACTGTATATATGTTTTTTCCTTCTTTATTATGCGTTTTCGACAGTTGCGACTTGTACTCCGACAAATGCAGTAATTAATTCTTCCTGCATTTGTTAGCAGATTCACACCTTCTCTCTCTCATATTAAAACCCGCACCTCATGTAGTGTAATGCCCGCAGCTAAAAGCAACTGCGTGAGAGTGTATACTCGAATATCACGATAGTCATTTTCTATATCGCACAGAGACAAACCGCGATATATCGCCCAGCCCTTGTTTCACATCTTTCATTCAGGCGAAAGCAACATCAATATGTTGACAGAGTGTTTCTGATCGGAAGATCTTTAAAGGGGAACATTATCACAATTTCAAAAGGGTTAAAAACAATAAAAATCAGTTCCCAGTGGCTTGTTGTATTTTTTGAAGTTTTTTTCAAAATTTTACCAGTCTCGGAATATCCCTAAATAAAGCTTTAAAGTGCCTTATTTTCGGCTCTCTGCGAAGACACTGGCCATTTCCCTGTGACGTCACACAGTGCTGCCAATGTAAACAAACAATGGGAATACCACAGCAAGATATAGCGACATTAGCTCGGATTCAACCTCGGATTTCAGCGACTTAAGCGATTCAACAGATTACGCATGTATTGAAACAGATGGTTGGAGTATGAAAGCATTGAAGAAGAAACTGAAGCTATTGAGCGAATAGCTATTGACGCTATTCATAACCATAGCATGGCCGAATAGCTGCATTAGCATCACCGGTAAAATGTGCGGACCAAACGATCAGGACTTTCGCATCTTGTGACACTGGAGCAACTTAAATCTGTCGATTGGTAAGTGTTTTTTTCGCATTAAATGTGGGTGGGAGGAAACGTGATATAGTTGCAAATGCATCTACTGGTTATCCATACATCTCTGTGCCATGTCTGCTTTAGCACCGCCGGTATATAGCATGTTAGCATCGATTAGCATAGCATGTTAGCATCGATTAGCTGGCAGTCAACATCAACAAAACTCACCTTTGTGATTTTGTTGACTATCGTTGCAAATGCATCTGCAGGTTATCCATACATCTCTGTGCCATGTCTGCCTTAGCATCGCCGGTAAAATGTGGAGAAACTCCAGCACATTCAATGGGGGTCTGGCGGCAGACACTTTGGCATCTTCAGGCCAGTGGTGCAACTTGAATCCCTCCCTGTTAGTGTTGTTACACCCTCCGACAACACACCGTCGAGGCATGATGTCTCCAAGGTTCCAAAAAATTGTCAAAAAAACGGAAAATAACAGAGCTGAGACCCGGTGTTTGTAATGTGTTGAAAATGAAAAGGGCGGGTGTGTTACCTCGGCGACGTCACATTCTGACGTTATCGCTTCCAGCGCGATTAACAGAAAGGCGTTTAATTCGCCAAAATTCACCCATTTAGAGTTCGGAAATCCGTTAAAAAAATAGATGGTCTTTTTTCTGCACCATCAAGGTATATATTGACGCTTACATAGGTCTGGTGATAATGTTCCCCTTTAAAGTAAAAGTGGACTTCATTGCGTTACGTTGTTAGGAGTTGCAGTGGTCTGTGCATGACCAAAGATCGGATATTGAGAGAGGATGATCTACCACATGATATTGTACGGCACACATGACGTGCTACGTGATCAGTTCTTTTTGTCATTTAGAAAAAATACAGAGGACATGACTTTGGTGTCCTCAGTGGTCGTTACGGCCATGACGGCCACCACATTACTGGGGATGATCGCCCACAAGTCTTATATTAAACACCTGTCTAATTGATGGTGTGCTGTATAACCAATAAGAATTTGACTTTACCTGAAAGTGATCAAGCATTTGTTTCCACGACAAGACGAGGAGAGACTCTTTACGGATCTTCTTGGGGATTTCTGAGTAGAGCAAAGAGTTCTCTCTGCTTCCGTATGGCATTCCTGAAAAATGGACAGAAAAGGAACCAGCTTAAAGTGGATACATTTAATGATGTCATTGTTTTCAAGGCATGAGAAAAATCACATTTGTGCTGAAAAAATACGTCTCGAGGTCAGGAGAAAGAAGCACAATGAAGCAATTGATAGATAGTAAAGATAAAGGTGAAGTTATAACACTGAAACGGCATCAGGAAGATTTGCTTTAAGACTTGGCTAACTAGTACTAAATCACTAATACTCGCTTCCATGGCCACAGATACAGTCCTTTTTTTACAAGTAGCATTATCACTGCAGGACGAGGAATAGCTGAACATTCTTCACTACACTCCATCCTATCTTGCCGATTGTATTGTACCATATGTCCCGGCAAGAAATCTGCGTTCAAAAGACTCCGGCTTATTAGTGATTCCTAAAGCCCAAAAAAAGTCCGCGGGCTATAGAGCGTTTTCCGTTCGGGCTCCAGTACTCTGGAATGCCCTCCCGGTAACAGTTCGAGATGCTACCTCAGTAGAAGCATTTAAGTCTCATCTTAAAACTCATCTGTATACTCTAGCCTTTAAATAGACCTCCTTTTTAGACCAGTTGATCTGCCGCTTCTTTTCTTTTTTCTCCTATGTCCCCCCCTCCCTTGTGGAGGGGGTCCAGTCCGATGACCATGGATGAACTACTGGCTGTCCAGAGTCGAGACCCAGGATGGACCGCTCGTCGAGACCCAGGATTGACCGCTCGCCTGTGTATCGGTTGGGGACATCTCTACGCTGCTGATCCGCCTCCGCTTGGGATGGTTTCCTGTGGACGGGACTCTCGCTGCTGTCTTGGATCCGCTTTGAACTGAACTCTCGCGGCTGTGCTGGACCCACTATGGATTGAACTTTCACAGTATCATGTTAGACCCGCTCGGCATCCATTGCTTTCGGTCCCCTAGAGGGGGAGGGGGTTGCCCACATCTGAGGTCCTCTCCAAGGTTTCTCATAGTCAGCATTGTCACTGGCGTCCCACTGGATGTGAATTCTCCCTGCCCACTGGGTGTGAGTTTTCCTTGCCCTTTTGTGGGTTCTTCCGAGGATGTTGTAGTCGTAATGATTTGTGCAGTCCTTTGAGACATTTGTGATTTGGGGCTATATAAATAAACATTGATTGATTGATTGAAACAAGTTAAAAAACGTATTCGGTTGTTACCATTTAGTGGTCAATTGTACGGATTATGTACTGTACTGTGCAATCTAATAATAAAAGTTTCAATCAATCAATCAAAAGTGTAAAGGAAAAAAGACACTTTTTATTTCAACCGTACTTCCCGTCATAAACCTAAAGACTGATCGCACAGTTCCTGTCTTCACAATAAAAAGGCCGCTCCATCGCGCCTGCGCTAACAAAATAAGAGTCTCCGAAAGCCAGCGCAAACAAGCTAGCAAGCCACGGAGTTTGCCGCCAATGTATTTCTTGTAAAGTGTATAAAAACGAATATGGAAGCTGGACAAATAAGATGCCAAAAACCAACGACTTTCATGTGGTATTAGACAGAAAGAGAAACTTTTTTCTCCTCCATTTGAAAACGTGAACGTCTGATTCCAAACATTGCAAGTCATCAGAATCAGGTAATACACCAACTTGTATTCTTGTCTTCATGAAAGATAGGAATCTATATGTTAAACATGCATGTATATTCATTAAAACACCTTTAACATGTCAACAAAAACGGCAAAATAAATCAATATAAATTATATACTGTATATATAAATGTATATATATATATTTAATATATAGATATACATATACATATGTATATATATATATATTATATGTGTGTGTATGTATGATTTGTGTGTGTATGTATGATATGTGTGTGTATGTATGATATGTGTGTGTATGTATATGTATATATGAGGTAGATCACCTCCACTTGGTCATTTACTAAGTAATTGATAAACGTTGAAAAACTTATTGGGGTGTTACCATTTAGTGGTCAATTGTACGGAATATTTACTGTACTGCAATCTACTAATACATGTTTTAATCAATCAATCAAATCAATGAATTCCTACTGAGGCTATGGTGCTGTTAAGTTATTGTGGCTCAATGTGCCATTTTTTTCATTTTATTTTAATGTACTATTATTTAATATATAATATTGTTTTAGTTGCTTAAGAGATATTACTGGCTCTGAATTTGTTCATTGCTATTTTTATGTTTTTGTGCATTATTTTTTGCCGTAATCAGGTTACTCATCAGTTACTCAGTACTTGAGTAGTTTTTTCACAACATACTTTTTACTTTTACTCAAGTAAATATTTGGGTGACTACTCCTTACTTTTACTTGAGTAATAAATCTCTAAAGTAACTGTACTCTTACTTGAGTACAATTTCTGGCTACTCTACCCACCTCTGATTGAAACTTTTATTAGTAGATTGCACAGTACAGTACATATTCCGTACAGTTGACCACTAAATGGTAACACCCCAATAAGTTTTTCAACTTAAGTCGGGTTGAACGTGAGACGGTCATGTGACCGCCTGGCTCTGTTTGATTGGTCCAATGTCACCAGTGACTGCATGTGATTGGTTAAACGCAGGCATGCGTATCCTACATTGAAGGTCTGTCTGACAAACCAAAACAAACATTAACAGATAGATTAAAAAAAAAAAAAGTAGCGAGTAACGAGCTGAATGTCGATAAATGGAGTGGAGTAAAAGTAGCGTTTCTTCTCTATAAATATACTCAAGTAAAAGTAAAAGTATGTTGCATAAAAACTACTCTTAGAAGTACAATTTATCCCAAAAGTTACTCAAGTAGATGTAACGGAGTAAATGTAGCGCATTACTACCCACCTCTGCATATGAGCAAGTTTTAATGTTGTAAATGTGATGTTTTATGTGTTGTTTACTGTTTTTAATGTAACCTTGCTGCTGCCCTCTTGGCGAGGTCTCCTTTGGAAAAGAGATCTTTGATCTCAATGGGATTTTACCTGGTTAAATAAAGGCTAAATAAAAAAATAAACACACTGTAGCTCACCGGCATCACAATGTAAACAAACGCCATGGGTGGATCTACACTTGACATCCACTGTAATGATGCCAAGTATAGGAGTGTATCGAGTCAATACTACTATGATTACATTGATTTTTTTCAGCATCCCAACATATTTTTTTCGTTTTTTTATTTATTTTTTTATTATGTTTATAAACTCAGGAAATACGTCCCTGGACGCATGAGGACTTTTAATATGACCAATGTATGATCCTGATATCAAGATTGATACCTAAATGTGTGGTATCACCCAAAACTAATGAAAAGTATCAAAAAAGAGAAGAATAAGTGATTATTACATTTTTACAGAAGTGTAGATAGAACATGTTAAAAGAGAAAGTAAGCAGATATTAACAGTAAATTAACAAGTAGATGAATAATATTTTTTTACAGCTTGTCCCTCATAATGTTGACAAAATAATAGGTGTATAAATGATACAATATGTTACTGCATTTGTCAGCAGCTAAATTAGGGTACTTTGTTTGCTTACTTACTAATAGAATACAAGTTGTATTGTATGTTTACTATTTTATTTAAGGACTAACCTGCAATAAGAAACATATTTTTGATGTACCCTAAGATTTTTTTGTTAAAAAAAGCCAACAATGCAATTTTTTGTGGTGCCCTTTATTTAGAAAATAATTGAAAAGTACTGAAAAGTATGGAAATACATCTTGGTAACGGGACAACACTGGTACACACACAGCTGAGAGAGGAGTGCTCCAGCTGCAAAGAGAATCCTCCGTCCATGTGTGTTTCACCGTATTTGAAGTGAAGTGAATTACATTTATATAGCACTTTTCTCAAGTGACTCAAAACGCTTTACATAGTGAAACCCAATATCCAAGTTCCATTTAAACCAGTGTGGCTGGCACTGAGAGCAGGTGGGTAAAGTGTCTTGCCCAAGGACACAACGGCAGTGACTAGGATGGCGGAAGCGGGAATCGAACCTGCAACCCTCAAGTTGCTGGCACGGCCGCTCTACCACCCGAGCTATACCGCCCCATTTGGACTGACAGAAATTAAAAAAACATTAGACTTATCGTCTATTCAGCAATATCCTTTTATAATTTTGTCGCCGCTAGATTACTTAAAGAGCTGATGTCTGTTGGTTGATTGTTTGTTTTGGTTTATTTAGGAGATACATTACTATCTCCTACGTGAAAAGATGTCTTTCATTATGCATTTTGCACTGGTGATGCGATCCTCAGCCTCGCGCACAGAATTGTCAGTGTGCGTATGTTTCTGTTGTCTAGATTGCGATTCAGAAAAGGCGTTACAGATTATAGACGTGTGCTGCTGGTTCAACACACACAGGTAGGAGCATGACAACATGAATGTGCAGAAAATGACGGTCCCGTATGCACACAAAAACTGTATCACGTTTCAATTGCACATGCACTGTTAGTAAAATAGGGCGATATAGAAAATGACTATATCGCGATATTGGATTATACGTTCTCATGCAGTTGCTTTTAGTTGCGGGCATTACACTACAGGCGTTTCCAACTCTTTCTTGTCTCTCCTTCTCGCACCTTCTTATATACGTCACGTATGCAACGTCACGCCCTCCCCGAGCAGAGAGGTAGCTACATGGATAACATTAGCTGTGATGCTAGCGGAGGGGTGCGAGTGGTAATACGAGAGAGAGAAGGTGCGAATCTGGTAACAAATGAAGGAAGAATTAATTCCCAAGAAAAACAGCTCGGGGTGCATCGTCTGGCGGTGGTTTGGCTTCAAGTGGGAATATGTTGAATTATGCGGCAAAAGCGTTGCTACAAAAAGTAGCAGCACTGCTAATTTGTAGCATCATTTGAAAAGTCAACCGCTAGAGCAGGGGTGTCAAACTCAAATACAGAGTGGGCCAAAATTTTAAACTGAACAAAGCCACGGGCCAAAGTTGAACAAAATAACCTTTTAATAGGGACCCAAACAAGTTTTGCATTGTAAATCACACACAACACGGCCGCTATTTTAATTTCAACACACGCTGGTAGTGCTTGGTATTTGGATCTTGGTTAATCAGGCCCTTACTGTACGATGTCTGCTTTCATTGGTATGATGACTGATGGGATGTTTATACCTTCCCGTTTAGATAGCCCTCAGGCAGGTAAAAAAAAATAAAACGCTGCCACAAACTAGCGTCTTTTCCTGTCTCTGTTGCTATTTCAGTGTATAAGTTGACCAACTTCTCAGTTTATGGCCACCACATTCTACTATCCAAGTGAGAGGCAGGCTGTATAGTCGAGAAATAACTTTCACCAGCTCAGAGACGAGGCAGCGACAACAGCTCAGTATGTCAATATTGTAGCTTGCGGAGCTGGTTAGCTCTCTGTGATCACAGCGCTGCTAAAAAATAGTTTATCTGCGTTAACAATATCGCTAAAAAATGGTTAATAGTCAGGTTATGAGATGTAAATGACACCTTCTATGTTAGCTACCTCTCTTTGTTTATGATGTATATTTTCTGCTGGATCTACTCTCTATTTTATGCTGCAGCTGTTACATATACTGTAATATTGTACATAGTAATTGATAAATATTGTATATATGATATAAACATAATATAACATATACTGTACATATATTATGTAAATATTACATAAATGTTATATTTTATATTGTTACGAAGGTACATTTTTAGTCTATTTTATACCTGCTTTGTCTTTTAATAGTTATAATAATAGATTTTATTTGTAAAAAGCACTTTACATTGAGCAAACAAGCTCAAAGTGCTACAGTGTATTAAAAAACATATATGTATATGTATATATATATATATATATATATATATATATGATAAAGGGCTTCACGGTGGCAGAGGGGTTAGTGCGTCTGCCTCACAATACGAAGTTCCTGCAGTCCTGGGTTCAAATCCAGGCTCGGGATCTTTCTGTGTGGAGTTTGCATGTTCTCCCCGTGAATGCGTGGGTTCCCTTCGGGTACTCCGGCTTCCTCCCACTTCCAAAGACATGCACCTGGGGATAGGTTGATTGGCAACACTAAATTGGCCCTAGTGTGTGAATGTGAGTGTGAATGTTGTCTGTCTATCTGTGTTGGCCCTGCGATGAGGTGGCGACTTGTCCAGGGTGTACCCCGCCTTCCGCCCGATTGTAGCTGAGATAGGCGCCAGCGCCCCCCGCCACCCCAAAAGGGAATAAGCGGTAGAAAATGGATGGATATATAATAAAAAAAAATTAAAAATAAAGTGCAAGCAGCAATGGACGGGACCGAGTATATATGGAAGTCTCGCTCACTGTGTCTGCGCACGGCGGGCATCTTTGAAATGGTTTTCAGCGCAGCGGTTCTTTGAAAGATGATAAAATCAAAACCGTAGCGGTAATAAAAACTCTTTCTTCAACTTTTAATTAGAAGGGTTCAATCTCTCTCCAGTAGTAGTTTGAAGCCGACACGACAAACGCGCTTAGAGGAGATAATGTTTGAAAATAGGTGACCGGTTTTTACAAAACTTTCGTTTTGAAGGGGGAATTGTCAATATATGAAATGTAAGTCTCAGTGAGACCTACATAGAGGTTTTTGTTTCATGTCTCCACGACAATCTTACTGGAAGTTACAGGCAGTTTGTGTTTTTTTCCGCGGAGCAGTTTTGTCTGTGTTTTATTCCTATGGGTCGCTAGAGCGCAGTTTTGAGTTTTGTGGTTAGGTTTTTTGATTAAATTGCAATTTTCGCCAGTCCTGATTTGTGTGTCCAGTTTGTTGAGTCTTGAAGCATGTTAAGGGGCTCAAATTACAGCTTAAAGAGGCAAAGGTGAGTGTTTTTGCAAAACTTTTGTTTTGAAGGGGGAATAGCAAACTTCCTGTTGATTTTTGCTGAAGGATGTCAGTGTAAGAAATCTAGGTCTAAGTGAGACCTACATAGAGGTTTTTGTTTCATGTCGCTACGACATTCCTACTGGAAGTTACAGGCCGTTTTGTCTGTGTTTTCTTCCTGGGGGGCGCAACAGCGCAATTTTTAGTTTTGGGGTTAGGTTTTTTTATTAAATCGCAATGTTCGCCAGTAAAGATGTGTGGGTCGAATTTAGTGAGTTTTGAAGCATGCTAAGGGGGTCAAATTACAGCTCAAAACTGCGGATTAATACTAAAGAAAGAAAGAAAGAATAAAACGCTAGAAATTCAATAGGGTCTTCTGTCCCAAAGGGACATTCGGTCCCTAACTAGAACAGCCTAATTGCTAGAACTAGTATGTATGTATGTCTGAAAAAGAAAGGCTTTTTTAAAAAGAAAGGTTTTTAAGCCTTTTTTAAACTTTTTAATCTTAGACTTTCCATGCTTTGTAACTGAGCTAATGTGTGGAATAATTTCTCTTGTGGATCAATAAAGTTTGTCAAAGTCTAAGTCTAAATGGAGTATAGGTGTTTTTTAGAGAGTTTTATGGGCACAATGATTACTCTCATTAGCTTAATTGCCATGTGTTACAAATCAGAATGGATAAAAAAAAACAAAAAAAAAAACACATGTTCTTGTAGGGCTGGGCGATATGGCCTTTTTTAATATCTCGATATTTTTAAGCCATATCACGATACACCATATATATCTCCATATTTTGCCTTAGCCTTGAATGAACACTTGATGCATATAATCACAGCAGTATGATGATTCTATGTGTCTACATTAAAACATTCTTCTTCATACTGCATTAATATATGCTACTTTTAAACTTTCATGCAGAGAGGGAAATCAAAACTAAGTCAATTGACCAAAAGCGTATTTGTTAAACTGTTATTAAGCAGTGGCACAAACATTCATGTCATTTCAAAAAAACGTGCAAGATTGTCAGAGCCATTTTAAAACAAGCTCTCTTTGGCAGCTTTGTCACAGATGACCATGCTAATTTCCGCTCTTGTGTCAGACACTTATTTCGATTTGATGTTTATTTTTTTTCATTAATTTTTAATTTTGTAATGGTACTTTAATTATTATTAATAGTTTATTGTTTTTTTTTTAAAGCTATTAGTGCACTTTTGTGCACGATGTCACTAAGATGACATCTCAAAACAACACTAAATTAAAGTGCCCTTTTTGTACAGAACACCACTACAATAGTTTATAACGTATAAAGTGCACTTTTGTGCATGATGTCACACAAGATATTTCAACAAGTGTCCAATAAAAATGAGCTGCATAATAGGAAATCAAATAGTGTATGTCCTTCGCTATGTGGTAGGTTCCTGCGGACGTTATCTTCTTTCTTTGTTGACTATTTTTTTCACACGGTGTTGATGTGGAAATGATTGTCTCGGCATTTAACTAATGGAGATGTTGACATGCGGAGTTTCAAGCACTCTTCATTCTCTAGAAAAGGGGTAGGGAACCTATGGCTCTAGAGCCAGATGTGGCTCTTTTGATGACTGCATCTGGCTCTCAGATAAATCTTAGCTGATATTGCTTAACACTATAAGTAATAAATAATTCCGCTGGTAATCAGTGTCAAAAATAACGTTCAAAATATAAAACATTCTCATGCATTTTCATCCATCCATCCGGTTTCCATCCGGTTTCTACCGCACCTGTTCAAGAAGTTGCATTAATGGTAAAAAGTATTTTGTTTATTGTTGGTTAGCCTCAGAATAACAATGTTATTAAAAAGAATAAGAGACTTATTATACTCTAAAAATGTTGGTCTTTCTTAAAAATGCACGCATATAGTTGTATTCAGTGTTAAAAAAAATAAATTATATGGCTCTCACGGAAATACTTTTAAAAATATTTCGCTTGTAGGGCTCTCTCAGCCAAAAAGGTTCCCGACCCCTGCTCTAGGGGGTGACTTTTCAAATGATGCTACATATAAGCAGCAATGCTACTTTTTATAGCAACGCTTGTACCACATGCTTGACTTATTACGGTTGTCTGTTCGACATCTTCCCGCTTGAAGCCACACCACCGCCAGACGATGGACCCCCTGCTGTTTTTCTTGGGAATTCATTCTTCCTTCATTTGTTACCAGAGTCGCACCTTCTTCATCTCGTGTTACCACTCGCACCACAGCTAACGTTACCCATGCCGCTACCTCTCTGATCCGCAAGGGCGTATACGTATGTGACGTATGTATGAAGCAGAGGCAAGAAAGAGTGAGAAACGCATGCAGTGTAATGCCAGCAGCTAAAAGCAACTGCGTGAGAACATATACTCGAATATCACGATATAGTCATTTTCTATATCGCATAGAGACAAACTCGAGTACAGGGACCGGTACATTTTAGAGGCAGTATAGTACCGAATATGACTCCTTAGTATCGCGGTACTATACTAATATCGGTATACCGTACAACCCTAATACATATACAGGTCATATTATTAGAATATCATGAAAAAGTTGATTTATTTCATTAATTCCATTTAGAAAGTCAAACTTGTAGAATGTATATATTCATTCCAAACAGATTGATACATTTCAAGTGGTTTTTTGCCAAAAAGGAGATGATTATAGCTGACAACCAATGAAAACCCTAAATTCAACATCTCAGAAAATTAGACTATGGTGAAAAGGTCAGATATTGAAGACACCTGGTGCCATACTCTAATTAGCTAACTAACTCAAAACACCTGGAAAAGCCTTTAAATGGTCTCTTGTTTTGATTCTGTATGACACACAATCGTGGGGAAGACTGCTGACTTGACAACTGTCCAAAATATGACCATTGATACTTTAAAGAAGGAGGGCAAGACACAAAAGGTCATTGCCAAAGAGGTTGGATGTTCCCAGAGCTCTGTGTCCAAGCACATTAATAGAGAGGCGAAGGGAAGACAAAGATGTGGTAGAAAAAAAGTGTACAAGCAAGAGGGATAACCGTGCCCTGGAGAGGATTGTCAAACAAAACTGATTCAAAAATGTGGGGGAGATCCACAAAGAGTGGACTGCAGCTGGAGTCAGTGCTTCAAGAACCACCACGCACCGACGAATGCAAGATATGGGCTTCAGCTGTCGCATTCCTTGTGTAAAGCCACTCTTAAATAAGAGACAACGTCAAAAGCGTCTTGCCTAGGCTCAAGACAAAAAGGACTGGACTGCTGCTGAGTGGTCCAAAGTTATGTTTTCAGATGAAAGTAAATTTTGTATCTCCTTTGGAAATCAAGGTCCCAGAGTCTGGGGGAAGACAGGAGAGGGACAGAATCCATGTTGCCTGAAGTCCAGTGTCAAATTTCCACAATCGGTAATGGTCTGGGGTGCCATGTCATCTGCTGGTGTTCGTCCACTGTGTTTCCTCAGGTTTAGGGTCAATGCAGCAGTCTACCAGGAAGTTTTAGAACACTTTATGCTGCCTGCCGCGGGCCAATTTTATGGAGGTGAAGATTTCATTTTCCAACATGACTTGGCACCTGCACACAGTGCCAAATCTACCAGTACCTGGTTTAAGGACCATGGTATCCATGTTCTTGATTGGCCTGCAAACTCACCTGACCTTAACCCCATAGAAAACCTATGGGGTATTGTGAAGCGGAAGATGCAAGATGCCAGACCCAACAATGCTGAAGAGCTGAAGGCCACTATTAAAGCAACCTGGGCTCTCATAACACCTGAGGAGTGCAACAGACTGGTCGACTCCAAGCCACGCCGTATTGCGGCAGCAATTCAGGCAAAAGGAGCTGCAACTAAGTATTGATTGCCGTACATGCTGAAACTTTCCATGTTCATACTTTTCAGTTGGCCCGCATTTCTAAAAAATATTTTTTGGCACTAGTCATAACTAATATTTGAATTTTCTGAGATACTGAATTTGGGATTTTAAGTAATTGTCAGTACTAATCATCAAAATTTAAAGAAATAAACATTCCAAATATATCACTATGTGTGTAATGAATTGATATAATATGTAAGTTTCACGTTCTGAATATAATTACTGAAATAAATCAACTTTTTCATGATATTCTAATAATATGAACAGCACCTGTATATCGATATATCGCCCAGCCCTATAGGAATTGTGTATGATAAGAAACATTCCAAAAAAGTGCAGTTCCCCTTTAATTTGAGCTCAAGATCAACAAGTGATAAAAAAAAGAACTTACCTAGGTAGTATAACCGGTGAGAATGGGGGGCATTTTCATCCTTCTTCTGCACAAACTGGAAGTCATGGGGAGCCTTGTTTGCGATCATGCCGGAATACTTCCTGCTACAGTGGATGATGTCCCGGAGGCCTTCCCAGGAGTGTTTCTCCACGAAGAACTGAGAGGGAACGTCCTCCATCTCCACCACCTCTGTGCTGTCTGAGAGGCCGTCCACAGCCGTCATGCTAACCGTCACACAGCTGGAGGGTTGGACATTGGAAAGAGCCGATGAGCGGTGCAAAAACAAAGCATTTCACACTGGAATAACACTCGTACAGAGACGCTGTACCTTCTCCAGATACCCTCTTTATTCTCACAAAGCTTGACCTTCTTGACTCTATGCATTCACCGGTCAACGCGCCTCTCGAACCCTGCAACGTGTGAGCAGCAGATCCCCAAATAAAAAAATAACAGTCGCTTGATTGTCCGCCGCTCAAGCAAGGCACGAGCCAAGCTCCAAAAATAGTCGAGCATGCCCTAAGCCAGTGTTTTTCAACCGTTTCTGAGCCGAGGCACATTTTTTTCGTTGACAAAAATCCAGAGGCACACCACCAGCAGAAAACATTAAAAATAATGACACTCAGCAACCGATATTGTTTCTCAAAAGTCGTTCTCGCAATTGTTGGATATGAATTCAAACCATTACCAACCATGCCTCACTATAGCTCTTGTCATATTACAACGTGACTTATTTGGACTTTTTTGCTTTTTTCCCGTGTGTAGTGTTTTAGTTTTTGTCTTGCTCTCCTATTTTGTTGTTGATTGTCATACCACGGACGGATGCACTTTGTGGACGCTGTCTGCTGCTCCACACGCTGTAAGTCTTTGCTGTCGTCCAGCATTCTGTTTTTGTTTACTTTGCAGCCAGTTCAGTTTTAGGTTTGCTTTGCGTGGTCATCCCTAAGCTTTAATGCCTTTTGTTTATTTTTTTGGTTGAAGCATTAGATATCTTTTTACCTGCACACTGCCTCTCGCATATTGTGATCGCGACAAACCATGTTCCCAACATCTGCAACGCAATTAGCTACCCGCCGCCACCTACCGATATGGAAGAGTATTACACAGTTCCAGCACAGACACTCAACAACGGCACATTTGCGGTTTATAATTACTGGTTTGCAAAAAATATATATTTAACCCGGATTAGGTGAAATGACACAATCTCCCACGGCACCCCAAATAATATCTCAAACCATGTACGGATGCACTTTGTGGACGCTGTCTGCTGCTCCACACGCTGTAAGTCTTTGCTGTCATCCAGCATTCTTTTTTTGTTTACTTTGCAGCCAGTTCAGTTTTAGTTCCGCTTTGCGTGGTCATCCCTAAAATTTCATGCCTTTAGTTTATTTTTTGGTTGAAGCATTAGATATCTTTATATCTGCACACTGCCTCCCGCATAATGTGATCGCGAGAAACCATGTTCCCGACATCTGCAACACAATTAACTACCTGCCGCCATCTACCGATATGGAAGAGTATTACACGGTTCCAGCACAGACACTCAACAACGGCACATTTGTGGATTATAATTACTGTTTTGCAAAAAAATATGTTTAACCCGGATTAGGTGAAATGACATAATCTCTCACGGCACACCAAATAATATCTCATGCCATGTACGGATGCACTTTGTGGACGCCGTCTGCTGCTTCACACGCTGTAAGTCTTTGCTGTCGTCCAACATTCCGCTTTTGTTTACTTTGCAGCCAGTTCACTTTTAGCTTTGTTTTGCATGGCCATTCCTAAGCTTTAATGCCTTTTGTTTATTTTTTTGGTTGAAGCATTAGATACCTTTTTACCTGCACGCTGCCTCTCGCATATTGTGAACGCGACAAAACATGTTCCTGACATCTACAACGCAATTAGCTAACCGCCGCCACCTACCGATATGGAAGAGTATTACACGGTTACAGCACAGACACTTAACAACGGCACATTTGTGGATTCTAATTACTGTTTTGCAAAAAAATATGTTTAACCCGGATTAGGTGAAATTACATAATCTCCCACGGCACACCAAATAGTATCTCATGCCATGTACGGATGCACTTTGTGGATGCCGTCTGCTGCTTCACACGCTGTAAGTCTTTGCTGTCGTCCAGCATTCTGTTATTGTTTACTTTGCAGCCAGTTCAGTTTTAGGTCTGCTTTGCGTGGTCATCCCTAAACTTCAATGCCTTTAGTTTATTTTTTGGTTGAAGCATTAGATATCTTTTTACATTCACACTGCCTCCCGCATAATGTGATCGCGAGAAACCATGTTCCCGACATCTGCAACGCAATTAACTACTTGCCGCCATCTACCGATATGGAAGAGTATTACACGGTTACAGCACAGACACTCAACAACGGCACATTTGCGGATTCTAATTACTGTTTTGCAAAAAAATATGTTTAACCCGGATTAGGTGAAATGACATAATCTCCCACGGCACACCAAATTATATCCCATGCCATGTACGGATGCACTTTGTAGACGCCGTCTGCTGCTCCACACGCTGTAAGTCTTTGCTGTCGTCCAGCATTCTGTTTTTGTTTACTTTGCAGCCAGTTCAGTTTTAGTTCCGCTTTGAGTGGTCATCCCTAAACTTCAATGCCTTTTGTTTATTTTTTTGGTTGAAGCATTAGATATCTTTTTACCTGCACACTGCTTCCCGCATATTGTGATCTCGACAAACCATGTTTGCAAAGCAATTAGCTACCCGCCGCCACCTACCGATATGGAAGAGTATTACACGGTTACAGCACAGACACTCAACAACGGCACATTTGCGGATTATAATTACTGTTTTGAAAAAAAATATTTTTAACCCGGATTAGGTGAAATGACACAATCTCCCACGGCACACCAAATAATATCTCACGGTACACTAGTGTGCCACGGCACAGTGGTTGAAAAACACTGCCTTGAACAGATACAAATGACACAGCATAACCTGTTCATGAAGATGCTCCTGAGGACACAGCGGATTGAAAGGAGAACATTTCTCAAACAAGTTTTATAATTTGCTCATGCGTGGTATAAAACAAAGTAAATATTTATCTTCATCTCTGTCGGCGTGTACAATATTCATGCAATTCTCCACATTCCTTCCTTTATAATCTGAGTTGGGTAAGGGATTAGTGTGAGGCAAAAGGAGGGCAAAGTGTGTACTGTACTCTAACAGACATACACTATATTGCCAAAAGTATTTGGCCACCCGTCCAAATGATCAGAATCAGGTGTCTTAATGACAGGTGTATAAAATCAAGTCCTTAGGCATGGAGACTGTTTCTACTAACATTTGTGAAAGAACGGGCCGCTCTCAGTGATTTCCAGCGTTGAACGGTGCAGCAAATCCAGTCAAGAAACACTCCACAAACAACCTTCGGCTTTGTTATAAGAAAATGGAAGAGTTTGGGAACAACAGCAACTCAGCCACCAAGTGGTAGGCCACGTGAGCTGACCGACAGAGGTTTAGCGGATGCTGAAGCGCATAGTGCAAAGACTTTCTGCACAATCAGTTGCTAGAGAGCGCCAAATATCACGTGACCTTCCAATTATCCCACGTACAGCACGCAGAGAGCTTCATGGACTGGGTTTCAGTGGGATGCAGTGGTGTAAAGCATGTCGCCACTGGACTCAGAGCAGTGGAGGGAAGAGTGGATGCTGAGATCAACAGGCGGATTGGTGCGGCGTCTTCAGTAATGTGGACGCTGTATCGATCCGTTGTGGTGAAGAAGGAGCTGAGCCGGAAGGCAAAGCTCTCAATTTACCGGTCGATCTACGTTCTCATCCTCACCTATGGTCATGAGCTTTGGGTCATGACCGAAAGGACAAGATCACGGGTACAAGCGGCCCAAATGAGTTTCCTCCGCCGGGTGGCAGGGCTCTCCCTTAGAGATAGGGTGAGAAGCTCTGCCATCCGGGAGGACCTCAAAGTAAAGCCGCTGCTCCTCCACATGGAGAGGAGCCAGATGAGGGCGTTCGGGCACCCGAACGCCTCCCTTGGGAGGTGTTTAAGGCACGTCCAACCGGTAGGAGGCCACGGGGGAGACCCAGGACACAATGGGAGGACTGTGTCTCCCGGCTGGCCTGGGAACGCCTCGGGATCCCCCCGGAAGAGGTGGACGAAGTGGCTGGGGAGAGGGATGACAGGGCTTCCCTGCTTGGGCTGCTGCCCCCGCGACCCGACCTCGGATAAGCGGAAGACGATGGATGGATGGGATTGCCCTTTAATTTCATTTGTGAGGTAGCAAAATTGTTTTGGCAATGTAGTGTATATGCAGTATTGGACTCGCATTTACGCTAAAATTCGCTCCCTTTTGTCCACTAGCGACGCTGATATTATTATCCATGCGTTTGTTACGTCTCGTCTCAATTACTGTAACATATTATTTTGGGTCTCCCCATGTCTAGCATTAAAAGATTACAGTTAGTACAAAATGCGGCTGCTAGACTTTTGACAAGAACAAGAAAGTTTGATCATATTACGCCTTTACTGTATATACCTTTATATACATATATACATATATATATACCTATACTGGCTCACCTGCACTGGCTTCCTGTGCACTTAAGATGTGACTTTAAGGTTTTACTACTTACGTATAAAATACTACACGGTCCAGCTCCATCCTATCTTGCCGATTGTATTGAACCATATGCAAGGAATCTGCATTCAAAGAACTCCGGCTTATTTGTGATTCCCAGAGCCCAAAAGAAGTCTGCAGGCTAAAGAGCGTTTTCTATTCGGGCTCCAGTACTCTGTAATGCCAACGGTTAAGAGATGCTACCTCAGTAGAAGCATTTAAGTCCAATCTTAAAACTCATTTGTATACTCTAGCCTTTAAATAGACCCCCTTTTTAGACCAGTTGATCTGCCGTTTCTTTTATTTTTCTCCTATGTCCCCGCCTCCCTTGTGGAGGGGTCTGGTCTAGTGGCCATGAATGAAGTACTGGCTGTCCAGAGTCGGGACCCAGGATGGACCGCTCGTCCAGAGTCGGGACCCAGGATGGACCGCTCGCCTGTGTATCGACTGGTGACATCTCTGCGCTGCTGATCCGCCAACGCTTGGAATGGTTTCCTGCTGGCTCCACTTTGGACGGGACTCTCGCTACTATATTGGATCCACTTTGGTCTGGATTATCACGGTTATGTTAGATCAGGGGTAGGGAACCTATGGCTCTAGAGCCAGATGTGGCTCTTTTGACGACTGCACCTGGCTCTCAGATAAATCTTATCTGACATTGCTTAACGCGATAATTATGAATAATTTCGCTGGTAATCACAGTGCTAAAAATAACGTGCAAAATATAAAACATTCTCATGCATTTAAATCCATCCATCCGTTTTCTACCGCACCTGTTCAAGAAGTCGCATTAATGGTAAGAAGTATTTAATTCACAACGGGCGGGTCATTCTCCTAGGAAGGCAGACGGGCTACTCGGGACATGGCATTTAGGTAAAAACATGATTTAATTTAAACTAAAAAAAGATACAAACAAAAATCGCTCACAGTGGAGGCACAACTTGGGCTAAGGAACAAAGCTAACGCATAAACAGACTATGAACATAAATCAAACAAAACTTACTTGGCATGGCATGAAGCACGAAACTATGGCAAGGCATGAAACAAGTCAGCACAGAGCAAGAAAAGATCACATTGACGCCAGGGCGACTGACTGGCAAAGACGAGCTTAAATACTGCCTTTGATTAGTGCTCGGGAAGCAGGTGAGCCGGCATTTTGTCCACCAGAGACAGGTGGACAAAATGAGTAACCAAGGAAACAAGACAAGGGAGTGGAAAAAACACGAACTTAAAGAGTCCAAAGGACAAACAGCACATGGCCAAACAAAAACATGATCAACAGACATGACATTTGATTTATTATTGGTTTGCTTCAGAATAACAATGTTAATAAAAAGAATAAGGGACTTATTAAACTCTAAAAATGTTGGTCTTACTTAAAAATGCACACATTTAGTTGTATTCAGTGTTAAATAATATGATACGGCTCTCACGGAAATACATTTTGAAATATTTGGCTTTCATAGCTCTCTCAGCCAAAAAGGTTCCCGACCCCTGTGTTAGAGCCACTATGGACTGGACTTTCACAATATTATGTTAGAGCCACTATGGATTGGACTTTCACAATATCATGTTAGATCCGCTCGACATCCATTGTTTTTGGTCCCCTAGGGGTGGTGGGTTGCCCACATATGCGGTCCTCTCCAAGGTTTCTCATAGCCATCATTGTCGACGTCCTACTGGGGTGAGTTTTTCCTTGCCCTTAAGTGGGCTGTGTACCGCGGATGTCGTTGTGGCCTGTGCAGCCCTTTGAAAAGCTTGTGAATTAGGGCTATATAAATAAACATTGATTGATTGATTGATTGATACTTCCATCGGCAAGCTTGCTAACATCGAGTTGTTTTGGTATTAACGCTGTCACCCGGTGTTAAACAGGGATGGATCTATAAATAGAACCATATGAATTCATTAACGCACTCGATTATCAATATTATATACGTCATTGAACAGTAACGCAGGCATGTGCAAACTAGGACTAAAACAATAGTAACTTTTCGTTTTTGTTAAGGAGCCAAAATTGGGATATAATTTAGTGATTCCTCGCTTTTCTCCTAAACATGGGTCGTCGTGATTCCTTACTCGCTGTAATTTCTAGGTGTGATAAAAGTAGATTGTGCAGAGGAAGCTAGTTGACAATGGATCTTTGTTCTCGGGTTTGTTTACAAATAGGTATGTTCTGATTCAAGTCTTCACATTTTGACGACGACTATATCATCCGGCGGCGGACGGGAAAGCTCGTAGCCGTGACACGTTTGATGTGATGCTGATGACACCCAACTCTACATGCCCCTAAAGCTGACCAACACGCCGGATTGTAGTCAGCCGGAGGCGTGTCTTAATGAAATTAAACAATGGATGTCCGCCAACTTTTTCCAACTCAACGCCAAAAAAACGGAAATGCTGATTATCGGTCCTGCTGGACACCGGCCTCTATTTAATAATACAACTTTAACATTTGACAACCAAACAATTAAACAAGGCGACTCGGTAAAGAATCTGGGTATTATATTCGACCCAACTCTCTCCTTCTAGTCACACATTAAAAGCGTTACTAAAACGGCCTTCTTTCATCTCCGTGATATCGCTAAAATTCGCTCCATTTTGTCCACTAACGACGCCGAGATCATTATCCATGCGTTTGTTAAGCCTCGTCTCGATTACTGTAACGTATTTTTTGGGGTCTCCCTATGTCTAGCATTAAAAGATTACAGTTGGTACAAAATGCGGCTGCTAGACTTTTGACAACAACAATAAAGTTTGATCATATTACGCTTATACTGTATATACGTATTTACATATATACCTATATATATATACCTATACTGGCTCACCTGCACTGGCTTCCTGTGCACTTAAGATGTGACTTTAAGGTTTTACTACTTACGTATAAAATACTACACTCTAGACTATCTTGCCGATTGTATTGTACCATATGTCCCGGCAAGAAATCTGGGTTCAAAGAACTCCGGCTTATTAGTAAATCCCAGAGCCCAAAAAAAGTCTGCGGGCTATAGAGCGTTTTCCGTTCGGACTCCAGTACTCTGGAATGCCCTCCCGGTAACAGTTCGAGATGCCACCTCAGTAGAAGCATTTAAGTCTCACCTTAAAACTCATTTGTATACTCTAGCCTTTAAATAGACTCCCTTTTTAGACCAGTTGATCTGCCGTTTCTTTTTTTTTTCTCCTATGTCCCCGCCTCATTAGGGGTCTGGTCCGGTGGCCATGGATGAAGTACTGGCTGTCCAGAGTCGGGACCCAGGATGGACCGCTCGTCCAGAGTCAGGACCCAGGATGGACCGCTCGCCTGTGTATCGGTTGGGGACATCTCTGCGCTGCTGATCCGCCTCCGCTTGGGATAGTTTCCTGCTGGTTCCACTTTGGACGGAACTCTCGCTATTATGTTGGATCCACTTTGGTCTGGATTCTCACGGTTATGTTAGATCCACTATGGATTGGACTTTCACAATATCATGTTAGATCCGCTCGACATCCATTGCTTTTGGTCCCTAAGGGGGATGGGGATGCCCACATATGCGGTCCTCTCCAAGGTTTCTCATAGTCATCATTGTCGACGTCCCACTGGGTTGAGTTTTTCCTTGCCCTTATGTGGGCTCTACCGAGGATGTCGTTGTGGTTTGTGAAGCCATTTGAGACACTTGTGATTTAGGGCTTTATAAATAAACATTGATTGATTGAATAAATGTCTGTTTGGCATAGGCGTTCTCTTCTGTCATTTACGCTCCGCGGCTATCCGGCTAGCAAAGGCTACCGTTAATTTAGCGAGATGCTAGCTAGCCGCAAGCTAATGCTAGTGGGTGACAACGTAGACTCGGGTCTCCGGTCCACGCCAAACAGGGCATAAGAAAGGGGATGACTTACCGAATTGTCTGTTGTTTCACCCGATATGAGGCTTTTATTAGCTCGGTAGTGTTTTCAGAGCGCTACGGGTTGTATCCATTGCCCACAGCGGCCACACAAACACCGAGCTTGCTTACAGACCGGAAAGGGGCGGAACGTTTGTTCGGGTGGACACGCAGCAGCACCCGGTCCGCTTTCGGGAGCGCACTGCCACTCCCGAGGGGTCGTGGACGCCGGCGTCAGCATGCAAGCATGACTCCTCATCAGCATGCATGACTCCTCATCAGCTGCATGACTCCTCATTAGCTGCATGACTCCAAATCAGCTGCATGACTCCTCATCAGCATGCATAACTCCTCATTAGCTGCATGATTCCTCATCAGCTGCATGACTCCAAATCAGCTGTATGACTCCAAATCAGCTGCATGACTCTCATCAGCATGCGTGACTCCTCATCAACTGCATGACTCCAAATCAGCTGCATGACTTCAAATCAGCTGTATGACTCCAAATCAGCTGCATGACTCCAAATCAGCTGTATGACTCCAAATCAGCTGCATGACTCTCATCAGCATGCGTGACTCATCAGAATGCATGACTCCTCATCAGCATGCATGACTCATCAGCTGCATGACTTGAAATCAGCATGCATGACTCATTAGCTGCATGACTCATCATTAGCATGCATGACTCATTAGCTGCATGACTCGTCATCAACTGCATGACTCCTCATCAGAATGCATGACTCCTCATCAGCATGCATGACACCTCAACTGCATGACTCAGCATGCATGACTTGAAATCAGCATGCATGACTCATTAGCTGCATGACTCATCAGATGCATGACTCCAAATCAGCTGCATGACTCCTCATCGTCATGCATGAATCCAAATCACCATGCATGACTCATCAGATGCATGACTCAACTGCACGACTCATCAGCTGCATGACTCCTCATTTGCGGCCAACTGCGTCTCCTGATCACAGAGCTCATGCTGACAATGGGAAATGTATAAAAACATGCTCAGCTACCAATAAAATATTTACTGACAAAACACAAGTTTTTTAAATGTGTAATTGAAGCATCATGATACATTGTTTAAAACATCAACACAACTGTATACAAACCTATTCATTCAAGACTAAGTATAAACATTTATTGAGGTATATTTGAAAATGAATCAAAGATAAGAAGGCAAGAGAATCACACACAAAAAGAAGTCAAGCAGACAGCAATCATGGAGTACCCAGTTTTGTTTTTATTTATACAAAGTGTACAACCATTTTACTTCAGAGGGATGAAGCGAGAGGAGTGTGTGGCTCCAATACCGGGGCGACCGTGCTTGACTGGCTTGTAGGTGATGGAGAACTCTCCCAGGTAGTGACCACACATCTCGGGCTGCAGAAGAGACGAGGAGCGTCATTAGTAACGTGACAAATGCCTTATGTCCAAGAGAAGACAACTCAGAAACTAGGAATGATGATGAAGTCAGTGTTTCTGGGTGAGGTCGCTAACATTTCGGAACCAAGTCATTGACGAACCGTCGGTGCACCAATTTTTTCCACACATTTTAGAAGTGACTTCTGTGCCTTTGTAGTAAAGATTTGTTGCGTATTAACCCAAAGTACAATTAACAAAAATGGATTGATCTAGGGCTGGACGATATGGCCTTTTTTTTTTAATACCTCAATATTTTTAGGCAATACATGATATTTTGCCTTAGTCTTGAATTAACACTGGATACATATAAGCACAGCAGTATGATGATTCTGTGTGGCCACATTAAAACATTCTTCTTCATACTGCATTAATACAGTGGTTCTCAAATGGGGGTACTTTAAGGTATGCCAAGGGGTACGTAAGATTAAAAAAAAAAAAATCTAAAAATAGCAACAATTCAAAAATCTTTTATAAATATATTATTGAATAATACTTCAACAAAATATGAATGTAAGTTCATAATGCAACAATGCAATATTCAGTGTTGACAGCTAGATTTTTTGAGAACATGTTCCATAAATATTGATGTTGAAGATTTATTTTTTTGTGAAGAAATGTTTAGAATGGAGTTAATGAATCCAGATGGATCTCTATTACAATCCCCAAAGAGGGCACTTGAAGTTGATGATTACTTCTATGTGTAGAAATCTTTATTTATAATTGAATCACTTGTTTATTTTTCAACGAGTTTTTAGTTATTTTTATATCTTTTTTCCCCCAAATAGTTCAAGAAAGACCACTACAAATGAGCAATATTTTGCACGGTTATACAATTTAATAAATCAGAAACTGATGACAAAGTGCTGTATTTTACTTCTTTATCTCCTTTTTTCAACCAAAAATGCTTTGCTCTGATTAGGGGGTGCTTGAAATAAAAAATGTTCACAGGGGGTACATCACTGAAAAAAGGTTGTGAACCACTGTCCTAACCTGATCAGACACTTGAGTACAACCTGTTTAAAATTAAAAAATAGCAAAAAAACTTGTTGAAAAATAAACAAGTGATTCAATTATAAAGATTTTTACACATAGAAGTAATCATCAACTTAAAGTGCCCTCTTTGGGGATTGTAATAGAGATCCATCTGGATTCATCAACTTCATTCGAAACATTCTTCACAAAAAATAAATCTTTAACATGAATATTTATGGAACATGTCCACAAAAAATCTAGCTGTCAACAATGAATATTGCATTTCTTTTCACAATTTATGAACTTAAATTCATATTTTGTTGAAGTATTATTCAATAATTATATTTATAAAGGATTTTTGAATTGTTGCTATTTTTAGGATATTTAAAAAAAATCTCACGTACCCCTTGGCATACCTTCAAGTACCCCAAGGGGTACGCGTACCCCCGTTTGAGAACCACTGGGTGAAGAGATAAGAGTACTTAGGATAATGGTAATCAAGGTTGTGGTCAAACTACTATAAAAAAAAGTCACAAAATATATTTCATGCAAGTAACCAGTAAAAAAAAGAATAACAGTCATTAGGTTTTTTTCTGGCAGGGACATCTTATAGTCAGATCAATATTGGATTTATTGCTCAATAAGTTAAAGAAAAAAATAGGAATACCATTCATAATTTCCAAGGGAAAGACTAAATTAATGATGGTTCTGGATGTTCTCCCAGTACTGGCTTACCTTGATTTCAACCTGGTTGAAAGTCTTTCCGTTGTAGACGCCGACCATGGAGCCCACCATCTCGGGCAGGATGACCATGTCCCTCAGATGGGTCTTCACCACCTCTGGTTTCTCCATGGGTGGAGCTTCCTTCTTTGCCTTGCGCAGGCGCTTCAGGAGGGACTGTTGCTTACGGCGCAAGCCACGGTTCAGCCTCCTCCTCTGGCGGGCACAGTACAGCTGCATGAGCTGCTCGCTAAACACAAAGAAGAAACGTGCTGAATTAATACCTTTATTGTCGTGTTTAGGACAATCATCACACAGGAGAAGGAAGTGGGAAGAAAAATCCCTAAAGTGTGACAACCTACACTGTGGTTTTTGCCATTCTTGATGAGACTGGGTGCTTGTGTTTTATTACAAAAAGTTAAGTACAAAATTTATATAATACAATCATTGCATTACATTTATGAGTTCCTATTTATATTATGTACCACAAAGCTAACACGTAAACTTAAATCTTTAGATTTCTACAAACTAATTTTCGGCATTAGCTTGTCCCTCAAAAGACTGGGATCAGATTGTACCAAGTTGAAGAATCGACATCTGTGAGTACTCACTGGCATTATAATCCATGCATAAGCAAAGCTTTTTATATATATATGCAGAAATAATTATATTTGACTGCCATTATATGGGAACTTCACTTTTTTGTCTGTGCCTTTTTTTCCACAAACCCTATTTAAAAGAGGAACACATTTTTCATTTTCTAATGCTTCCATCCATCCATCTCCTTTGAGGACAGGTCGCGGGGGCAACAGCCTAAGCAGAGAAGCCCAGACTTCCCTCTCTCCAGCTCCCAACATGTCCTGGGTTTTCCCCGTGGTCGGATGTGCCCCAAACAATATGCTTCTAAATCATAATCTAAGATGTGGCGAACAATGCAGCTCTATCACATCAAAGCCCTCTAAAAACATCCAAAAACCGTAAACACAATATTAACATCCTGTGACCTCAATATTATCCAAGTATTAGGGATATTGATACAGATATCAGCACTAAAGCAAAATAACTACTTTTAACGGTGCCATGATCACAGAAAACTAACGACCTCCTGCTGCTTAACGTGGACCCTGACTTTAAGAAGTTGATAAACTTATTCGGGTGTTACCATTTAGTGGTCAATTGTACAGAATATGTACTAAACTTTGCAATCTACTAATAAAAGTTTCAATCGATCAATGGTATTAGTGATGTCCCGATACCAATATGTATTTGAATACTTTTTTAAACAAGGGGGACCAAAAAAAAGGCATTATAGGCTTTGTTTTAACAAAAAATGTTTCTTATTGCAATTTAGTCTTTAAATAAAAGTGAACACACTAGACAACTTGTCTTATAAGTAAACCAACAAAGGCTCCTAATTAGTCTGACGTATAGAGTAACACGTGTCATTTATCTACCAATTATTTCGTCTAAATTATTAAGTACAAGTGGTAGAAAATCATTTATTAATTTACTTGTTCATTTACTGTTAATATCTGCTAACTTTGTCTTTTAACATGTTCTGTCTACGCTTCTATTAAAATGTATAATCACCTATTCTACTGTTAGATACTGTACATTAGTTTTGGATGAAACCACAAATTTAGGTATCAATCAGATACCAAGTAGTTACAGTATCATACATTGGTCATATTCAAAGTCCTCATGTGTCCAGGGACATATTTCCTGAGTTTAGAAACATTAATTACATTTTTAAAACTAAAAAAACGTGTTGATGCTAAAAAATAGATGTAAACAGTAGTATCGACGAGATACACTCCTGTACTTGGTATCAATACAGTGGATGTCAGGTTTAAATTGTCACACAGGTGAACTACGGTGTGTAGTGAAGCATGTTTAGTTATTCCTCGTCCTGCAGGGATGATACTTGTAAGAAACTTTCTTCATTTGTTGCCATGGAGGCGAGGATTAGTGATTTAGAAGTCGTTAAAATACTGCCGAATGTGGCTGGACTTTAGCCGCTAGCTCGCCATGTCTTTAAGCACCTCTTCCTGAGGGCGTTCCAGTGTTATAATTTCATCTTTATCTTTACTTTTTAAGCCAAAATGAGTCCGTTCTCCCTTTTCTGTCTACACACCGTGATTGTGCGCTGCCAAACATGCTCCTCTGGTCGCAAAACCAGCAATGACACGGCGTGACGACGACAGAGGGGCGGTGAACCGGTCATTTTTAGAGGCGGTATAGTACCGAATACGATTAATTAGTATCGCGTAAACTGAGCCGGTGAGCCGCTGCAGGGCCTCTGAGTTGGTGAAAGTTAATTCCAGTGCCTCTCAATTGTACAATAGAGGTTTGTGGGGAGAAAATAAGAGTTTGGTCAACTTTGACCCAGACAAGGCTAAAGGGACAAAAAAAAAGGCGCTCATTTCGTATTTTTAACCTGTGTGAGAATTATGAACAATTCTTCATCTAAAAGTATATAAACATTCCATAAGTCAGCATCCAATAAGTGGTTGTTATATTATGTTGGTCGTTTGTATTTCTTCTTAAGCACTTAGCATTACTGTTACTTTATGAATATGCCCATAATTCAGCCTCTAAAACTTGGAGCTCATCCTCTTTTTATTTAGACACAAAAATGTAAGGTTCTGGATTATAATTAGTCCCAAGGTGGTAGTCATCGTTTGCCATGATTAGTTATTGTTAGGGATGATGTTCGTTAAGGAATTATGGAGTTCGATGCCATTATTGAATCCTCTTATCGAACCGATTCCTAATCGAAGCCAGATAGGTTGTGTGTGCACTGAGTTCCAAAAGCCATATATGTTATGTGACTGGACTGGAACGCTGTTTATATGGAGGAAAAGCGGACATGACCGAGGACAGCACGCGGACGTGTCCGAGGACAGCACGCGGACGTGTCCGAGGACAGCACGCGGACGTGACCGAGGACAGCACGCGGACGTGACCGAGGACAGCACGCGGACGTGTCTGAGGACAGCACGCGGACGTGACCGAGGACAGCACGCGGACGTGTCCGAGGACAGCACGCGGACGTGTCCGAGGACAGCACGCGGACGTGTCTGAGGACAGCACGCGGACGTGTCTGAGGACAGCACGCGGACGTTAAAGGGTAAAGGGTTCAGGTGAGGGGGACGCTAAAGGCACGCCCCCAGTGAGCATATAGTGCTGCTATGTGCGTTGTAAATTTAAAAAAATGCCAACAAACACACCACGGACGAGAGCCGCTCGCTCTCGACATCCCGGTGAAGCACACTGTTGAGAAGGGGACCAGAACGGTCGCGAATCGATACGCACAACGGGACAAGAAAAGTCGGCTTTTACTGTTGTGCTAGCTTCCTACGCTAATGGACAACGAGACTGACTTTCAAAATGACAAGGGGGAATTTGGCGAGTTGGATTTGTGGATGAAGATTGATCAAAAAAATAATGCGAGTATACCGATCAATACTTCAATAAAGTACAACAGAACTCAGCTTTGCTCCTGCTGCCTTTTTAAAACAGCGCCCCTGCATTCTAGCGAATGTTTTAAGCTAGCGGATGTTTAACCATGCCTGCGCCCCAAATTACACTACGCCTTATTTATCCGTTAAATACAGAAACTGACACGGCGCATTTAAATACAGTGCGCCCTATGTTCGCGAAAATACGGTACAGGGGCTTTGATAACGGGGATGGGTTTTTGAAAAAGGAATTCGAAACCATGGAATCGGTTCTTTTCTTAAAAATCTGGAGAACCGGTTTCCAACATCATCCCTAGTAATAGTTGAACAAAATAAACGCTGTGAAGAATAAGACTCTGAAATTAATTCTCTGTGTATGCCTAGTACAGTGAAAATGTGAAACTACTGTTATGAATGTGCCTGTTACTACAGTACATATACTTACAGCATGTAATGAAAACAGAGGTTTTTGGAGGTTTTAGGGCTGGGCAATATATTGATATAGTCGATAGAAAATGACTGTATCATGATATTCGAGTATACGTTCTCGCGCAGTTGCTTTTAGCTGCGGGCATTACACTACAGCAGGGGTGGGGAACCTATGGCTTTAGAGCCAGATGTGGCTCTTTTGATGACTGCATCTGGCTCTCTGATAAATCTGAACTGACGTTGCTTAACACGATAAGTAATGAATAATTCCACTTGTAATCACAGTGTTAAAAATAATGTTAAAGATATAAAACATTCTCATGCATTTTTAATCCATCCATCCGTTTTCTACCGCACCTGTTCCAGAAGTTGCGTTAATGGTAAGAAGTTATTTATCTATTATTGGTTAGTGTGGGACTTGCCCTCCTGGGGGTTCTTCAGACCTCCAAGCACTGACATGAGAGCCTGTTTCAGGGTTACAATTTTGTTTTATTTTTCAATAAGTCTCTCAGTTGTTTTCCAGCAATTGTATTTCCAGCCCCAACCCCGTCTCTCCTCCTGACTGCTGCTTATAACAGAGCGACAGGTGATTAGATAACAAGGCCCAGGTGGGGGAAGGCCACGCCCCCTCCACAGTTAGCTTCAGAATAACAATGTTAATAGAAAGAATAAGAGACCTATTATACTCTAAAAATGTTGGTCTTACTTAAAAATGCACGCATTTAGTTGTGTTCAGTGTTAAAAAAAATATTATATGGCTCTTACGGAAATATATTTTTAAATATTTGGCTTTTTGGCTCTCTCAGCCAAAAAGGTTCCCGACCCCTGCACTACAGGCTCTTCCCACTCTTTCTTGTTTCTCCTTCTCAGGGACGTAAACTACGCGCGCTTTCTTACATACGTCACATACTGTCACGTGTGCAATGTCACATGCTGCCCCGGAGCAGACAGGAAGCGACATGGTAATACGAGAAAAAGAAGGTGCTAATCTGGACAGGAAGCGACATGGTAATACGAGAAAAAGAAGGTGCTAATCTGGTTACTAATGGAGGAAGAATTAATTTCCAAGAAAAACAGCACGGTGTCCATTGTCTGCCGGTGGTTTGGCTTTAAGCGGGAATATGTTCAACATTTATGCGGCAAACGTGTTGCTACAAAAGTAGGAGCCCCGCTAATGCAGCATCATTTGAAAAGTCACCCGCCAGAGAATAAGGAGTGCATGAAACTCCGCCTATCAACATCTCTGGCCGGTGCCACACCCACAAAATGCCGAAGCAACTATTTTGAGATCAACATCATATGGAAAAAAAGTCAACAACTGAAGGAGATAACGTCCGCAGGAACCTATTATACAGCTTATTTTTATTTGACAGTTATTGAAATATCTTGTGTGACATCATGCACAAAAGTGCACTTTATTTGTTTTAAACTATTGTAGTGGCGTTCTGAACAAAAATGACACTTTAATTTAGTGTTGTTTTGATATGTCATCTCAGTGACATCATTTACCAAAGTGCACTTATAGCTTGTTTTAAAATGTCTCTAACAATCTTGCATTTTCTGTTTTGGAAATGACATGAATGTTTGTGCCACTGCTTAATAACTGTTTAATAAATACACTTTAGGTCAATTGACTTAGTTGTGATTTGCCTCTCTGCATGAAAGTTTAAAAGGAGCTTATATTAATGCAGTATGAAGAAGAATGTTTTAATTTAGACACATAGAATCATCATACTGCTGTGATTATATGCATCAAGTGTTCATTCAAGGCTAAGGCAGAATATCGAGATATATATTGTGCATCATGACATGGCTTAATAATATACATATTAATAAAAGGCCATATCACCCAGCCCTAGGATGTTAGCATTTTTTAGACCAAATTGGGCGAATCCCTTTTCATGCATTGTTAGCTGATAGGCCAGGGTTATAAACATATAGTTAGAATGTATTGAAAACCAAATGACGTGTCCTCATCTCACTTAAATATTGTGAATGTCAGACAAAAAAAAAACGCAAATCAATGTTACATAGGGTTATAATTTAAACTTCCTTTACAGCAGAACTGGGCAAATGAAGGCCCGGGTCCAAATGCGGCCCGTTAAGATTTTCAATCTGGCCCGCCGGACATTCCCAAATATTATTTTTTAGATCTTTAAGATGGAAAGTGTAGATGCCATTATGATGTGCAGTGATGTTTCAAATGACCATTAGTCTTGAACTATACAACATATTTCAATGGTTGGAATCTATGCTTTTGCATGATATTTTAGTGACTTAGAATTGTAAATATTATTTTGATACTCGGGCTTCACGGTGGCAGAGGGGTTAGTGCGTCTGCCTCACAATACGAAGTTCCTGCAGTCCTGGGTTCAAATCCAGGCTCGGGATCTTTCTGTGTGGAGTTTGCATGTTCTCCCCGTGAATGCGTGGGTTCCCTCCGGGTACTCCGGCTTCCTCCCACTTCCAAAGACATGCACCTGGGGATAGGTTGATTGGCAACACTAAATTGGCCCTAGTGTGTGAATGTTGTCTATCTGTGTTGGCCCTGCGATGAGGTGGCGACTTGTCCAGGGTGTACCCTGCCTTCCGCCCGATTGTAGCTGAGATAGGCGCCAGCGCCCCCCGCGACCCCGAAAGGGAATAAGCGGTAGAAAATGGATGGATTTTGATACTCATCGGCACTTTGATACTTTCTGAATAAAGGAGACCAGAAAAAATGGCATTATTGGCTTGATTTTAACAAAAAATCTTAGGGTGTGGCGGACCGGTACTTTTCAGAGGCGGTTTAGTACCGAATATGATTCATTAGTATCGCTTTACTATACTAATACCCGTATAACGTACTACCCTACTAGTTACTATGGTAATCCACGTCACAGCAGATCAGACGAGGCACCAAGCAGTGTGGGTGGGGAGCGTTTCCAGAGCGGCCCGTCTGAAATGTGGGTGTCAGGGACTTTATTTATATTGCACATTTAAACAACAATAACAGACGTGGAAGGAGATTTTTACAAGAAAGGAGATTTTTACAAGAAAGTTCTAAAGCTTAGTGATATGTCACATATATAAGATTGTAGATGTTTTTTACCCTACACGGTCATATTTCGCTGAGTTTGTTGCATTTGGCTTAATTGTAAAATTTGTCGATAGAGAGCGGGTGTGACGTTCATATGAAGAGTTCATACGCAAAACCCGATAAACGCCATTTTGATAAAGTTTAGCCCAGCCTCGGTAATATATAGTCCGCCACTTCTATTGTGGTATACCAAAATCAATTTGTTTGCAAATGCGGACAAATGCCGCTTTTAACGTAATTTAGTTCAGCGATTTATTGCAACGGCCGATAAGCGCTATGGATCATCCACCACAAAAGCCGATATATCCGTTTGCCCAACCAGCGCTGCAGTACGGGATCACGTGACAAACAAAATGGCGACGCGCACGGACTCACTCAGTGTTGTTATCCACGCATGAATAATTTGGAAGCTTCTCCTGTGAACACTGTTAAGCCAGCGAAAAAAACTGACGCGTTGAAGTTATTATTTGATGTTGGCGCTAGCACGCGTGTCCGTGAGTTTTACACCGCTGCGTTAAACGATGTTGTCGAGCATGGAGCTAATGTCGATAGCGATGATGAGTGAGCTGTTATCTGCACAGGAGTGTTTTTGATAGGCAAACCAGGTTGAGCATTTGTGGTTGTTTTATTAATAAAACGTTGTCTTCATTGCAACACTGTTTTTTTGTTTTTTCATTTTGTGCTGAAAAGCACAAGGTAAATATGTGAGGTCACAGTTCCAAAAAAGCATGTCCGGTTAGCAAGTACGAAAAAACAATGTTCGCAGGGACAGCTAGATTTATACGTACCAAGGGATCGAAACAATTAAATAATGAAGTAAAGAAATGTGAACAGTTGTTACGTTGAAATGTGGCTTTCGATAAATTTCACGTTCTGTTTTTCTCTCTATCTTTATCTTGAATATTATGCGAAATAACGACCGCAAAGAAAACGATTTTGGAGATATCTGTTTTTGCGACATATATCTGCTTTTGATGTAAAACCACATCAAACACTCTTACTTGAAAGCCATTCATTACATCAGCATTTCTTAAAAGTTTAGGCTTTCATGACTTGCTTATGTTGATATTAAATAAACCATTGTACGCTTGTACATGTACCGGCAACACCAGCAGGCAGAAAATCGTTAATATACAGAATCGGTCAAAATGGATTTATCTGCTTTTGCATATGAACTCATCATATGTTCTCAATATTCTGGGTTTTATTGTTCATAGAAAAAATACAATTACATCCGTTTTTAAAGGCCTACTGAAATGAGATTTTCTTATAGACTAGAGAATAGAATAGAAAGTACTTTATTGATCCCTGGGGGAAATTCAGCAATAATTATTTAAACGGAGATAGCAGGTCCATTCTGTCCGTCATACTTGATCATTTCGCAATATCGCCGTATTTTTGCGGAAAGGATTTAGTAGAGAACATCGACGATAAAGTTTGCAACTTTTGGTCGCTAATAAAAAAGCCTTGCCTTGACCGGAAGTAGCAGATGATGTGCGCGTGACATCACGAGTCGTAGGGCTCCTCACATTGTTTACAATCACAGCCAGCAGCAGCTAGAGCTACTCGGACCGAGAAAGCGAAAATTTGAACGAGGATGGAAGATTTTTGGATGAGGAAATTTAGAGTGAAGGAATTGGAAAAATAAGTTTAAAAAAAAAAAAAGGCGATTGCAGAGGGAGCGATTCAGATGTTATTAGACACATTTACTAGGATAATTTTGGAAAGTCCCTTATCTGCCTATTGTGTTGCAAGTGTGTTAGTGAGGTTAAATAGTACTTGAAAGTCGGCAGGGTGTGGCCACGGGTGTGTTGACGCCAGAGTCTTTGAGGGAAGTCACGGCAGCTGCCAGGACGGAAGCTCCACTGATGTCTCCGGGTAAGAGGCGACTTATTACCACGATTTTTTCACCGGAAACTGCTAGTTGACATGTAGTCGGGATCCATGTTCGCTTGACCGCTCTGATCCACAGTAAAGCTTCATCCTCAGGAATTTTAAACAAGGAAACATCGGCTGTGTTTTTGTGGCTAAAGGCTTCCCACCTCCATCTTTCTAATTTGACTTCTCCATTATTAATTGAACAAATTGCAAAATATTCAGCAACACAGATGTCCAGAATACCGTGTAATTAAGCGGTTAAAGCAGACTACTTATAGCTTGGATCAGGTGCGAAAAAAATGTCCGCTACAACCGGCGACATCAAACGCACGCGTCATCATACGGCGACGTTTTTAACACGACACCTTAAAATTGCAATTTAGTAAACTAAAAAGGCCGTATTGGCATATGTTGCAATGTTAATATTTCATCATTGATATATGGACTATCAGACTGCGTGGTCGGTAGTAGTGGGTTTCAGTAGGCATTTAAGGTGGTCTGTCATAACATTAACATTCAATCAGACTTTATTGTGAGATTTTGTATCAGTTTTATAGATATACCGGCCCCCAGAAACATTTTTATCCTCTAAATGTGGCGGCCCCAGAGTCAAAATAATTGCCCTGGCCTGCTTTACAAGGAGGAAATAGTCAAGACAGTTTCGACATGAACCACAATTTCAGACTTTATAAGACATGCCAAACTAGAGATACTGTCCACAATTGGAAACCTACTAGGACATGTCCAGGAGCTGGTCCAGATCCACACCCCTGAAGGTGAACTTCCTGAAGGTACGCTTCTTCTTGATCTCTGTTTCCGCCTGGAAAAACATGGCCACATTCGATCATTCAGCAAGCAGTCCGGTCTTAAAACAGTCACGTATACAACCCCGACACCGAAGTCAAAAAAGGAAGAAGATATGTACACAGTCGCAGAATAGTCAGAATCCGAGAACTTACATCGCTGAATAACTACGACCAACCGCGGCTAGGAGAGTTGACGTTAGCTTAGCGCGGTCGGCCATGGAAACAAGTACACACATTTAGCGAACACCTATCGTTAACATTTAGGACTACGGTGCTGTAACTCGCATTTGACTATTTCATATTACAGTAATTTGCCCAAAACTTTAATCGAGGACTTCAGATGCATGCAGATGATGTTTTCAAGGTAGTGGGCGATGTGTTAGCACCTACCATCTTGCCTAGAGTTCCAGGGGAAAAGAAAGGCCTGAAATCTCGTTGGTCCTGATATCGCGCGATTTCAGTCACATCCGGCTGACATTTCCGGTGGTAGTTTCCTTTACAGCCTGTAGATGGCACCGTTGGACAAATACTTGTTTTTTTTACAACACTTTTTTTTTAAACTTTAATTTAGGAATTTCAACATGTACAGACAGACGACAAACAATAATCAAATTAAGTACAAAAATAGTACAAAATAAAACAGTGCCAGGGGATTGTAAATTCAAAGTAACTAAAATAGAATACAAATATATATACGTATATATATACATTATACATATTATATATATACACACACATACATATACATATATATATATATATACACATACATACACATACACGTATGTATACATATATACTGTATATACACACATATATATATATATATATATATATATATATATATATATACATACACACGCATATATATATATATATACATGCACACGCATATATATATATATATATACACACACATATATGCATGGAGAGGAAGTGGTTTGTCAATAAAAGCAAAGCACGGGGAATTTATTAAAGAGTTCCTTCCTCGCACTTCTGTTTTTAACCTTCCATTATAAATTCCAACATTTACAAACAGACAAGAAACTAATCAAAACAAGTACAAAAAAAGTACAAAGACAGTACAAAACAGCGCCAGGGGGTTGTAAATTGAAAGTAACTAAAAAGTAACTAAAATAGAATATAAAAAAAAAATATATATATATATATATATATATACATATATATATATATATATATATATATATATATAGTAAACAAATTGTAAAGCCATAGGCTCATTCATTTTCAGTAAATAACTTAAATTTGGAACACAGGATCATTGTTTTTCACAGCTTTTTTGTTGTTTGAGGTAGAGAGTGTTTTAATGTAGAGTTCTAAATCTTTTTTAAAGGCACAAAAGACAGGTCGGGTATTGAGAAACTTACATTTATGAATATAAAACTTAGCCAATAGAATAATGAGGTTGCAAAGGTAAAATTCCTTTTAAAATTTTTGTTTATACTGTGTAAAACCCAAATATCACATCTTAACTTTTTTTGTTTTATATATATATATATATTTTTTTTTACAACACTATCTCCAATAGTTTTGGAAATAGCGACAGGTTATATTGTTTAAAACATTCTTAGTATATATTATTCAAATTGTAGAGGAGAGACATACATATTTAAATATATACATACAGGCAGGGGAAAGGTTACAGAGTTTTTAGATAAATATACACCTCCTATATTTGTAATTAAGCATTTCATACAATAGAATTGGCGAAATATATTTTTTAATTTACACTCAATTAGTCTGGGGTCCAAAATTAAATGAAAAACACAAGACATTTTTGAATTATTTTTTTCCACTACCCCAATAACTTATAGCATGAATTGATTAATGTGGACCCGGACTTAAACAAGTTAAAAAACTTATTGGGGTGTTACCATTTAGTGGTTAATTGTACAGAATATGTACTGTACTGTGCAATCTACTAATAAAAGCTTCAATCAATCAATCCAAACTATGATAGCAGCAATGAGTTCTCAGTTTTATGGACTGTTAAAGACTTTTTAATATTGGACAAAACCCCAAACCAGTGAAGTTGGCACATTGTGTAAATCTTAAATAAAAACAAAATACTATGATATGCAAAACCTTTTCAACTTATATTCAATTGAACATAATGTTCCAACTGGAAAACTTTATTTTTTGCAAATATTAGCTCATTTTGGAATTTGATGCCGGCAACATGTTTCAAAAAAGCTGGCACAAGTGGCAAAAAAGACTGAGAAACTTGAGCAAGGCTCATTAAACATTTATTTGGAATATCATACAGCTGAACAGGCTATTTGGGACCAGGTGGGGACCATACCATCCATCCATCCATTCATCTTCTACCGCGTATCCGAGATCGGGTCGCGAGGGCAGGAACCTAAGCAGGGAAGCCCAGACTTCGCTCTCCCCAGCCACTTTGTCCAGCTCTTCCCAAGGGATCCTGAGGTGTTCCCAGGCCACCCGGGAGACATCCTGACAAGATGCCCAAACCACCTCATCTGGCTCCTCTTGATATGGAGGAGCAGCAGCTTTACTTTGAGTTCCTCCCGGATGACAGAGCTTCTCACCCTATCTCTAAGGGAGCACCCCCCCACCCGGCGGAGGAAGTTCAATTCGGGCACTTATACCCGTGATCTTGTCCTTTCGGTCATAACCCAAAGCTCATGACCATAGGTGAGGATGGGAACGTAGATCGACCGGTAAATTGAGAGCTTTGCCTTCCGGCTCAGCTCCTTCTTCACCAAAACGGATCGATACAGCGTCCGCATTACTGAAGACGCCGCGCCGATCCGCCTGTCAATCTCACCATCACTCGTGAACAAGACTCCGAGGTACTTAAAATCCTCCACTTGGAGCAGGGTCCCCTCCCCTACTTGGGCAAGAACCACGGAATTGGACTTGGAGGTGCTGATTCTCATCCCAGTCGTTTCACACTCTGCTGCGAACCAGTCCAGTGAGATCTGAAGATCCTGGCCAGATGGAGCCATCAGGACCACATCATCTGCAAAAATCAGAGACCTAATCCTGCGGCCACCGAACCGGATCCCCTCAACGCCTTGACTGCGCCTAGAAATTCTGTCCATAAAAGTTATAAACAGAATGGGTGACAAAGGGCAGCCTTGGCGGAGTCCAACCCTCACTGGAAACGTGTCCGACTTACCGCCGGCAATGCGGACCAAGCTCTGACACGGATCATACAGTCTGATACCCCATACTCTCTGAGCACTCCCCACAGGACTTCCCGAGGGTCACGGTCCAATGCCTTCTCCAAGTCCACAAAGCACATGTAGACTGGTTGGGCAAACTCCCATGCACCCTCAAGGACCCTGCCGAGAGTATAAAGCTGGTCCACAGTTCCACGACCAGGACAAAAACCACACAGTTCCTCCTGAATCCGAGGTTGGACTATCCGGCATAGCCTCCTCTCCAGTACACCTGAATAGACCTTAGCAGTCTATTCCATTGAATATAAGTTGGAAAGGGTTTGTAAATAATGATTAATTGATTGATACTTTTATTGGTAGATTGCACAGTTCAGTACATATTCCGTACAATTGACCACTAAATGGTAACACCCCAATAAGTTTTTCAACTTGTTTAAGTCGGGGTCCACGTTAATCAATTCATGGTACAAATATATACTATCAACATAATACAGTCATCACACAAGTTAATCATCATAGTATATACATTGAATTATTTACATTATTTACAATCTGGGGGGTGGGATGAGGAGCTTTGGTTGATATCAGAACTTCAGTCATCAACAATTGCATCAACAGAGAAATGTGGACATTGAAACAGTGTAGGTCTTATTTAGTAGGATATGTACAGCCAGCAGAGAACATAGTGAGTTCAGATAGCATAAGAACAAGTATATACATTAGAAGTACATTTGAGTTGTTTATAATCCGGGGAGATGGGATGTGAATGGAGGAAGGTATCAGTAAAGTGTTAAAGTTGCTTGGAGGTGTTGTTTTAGAGCGGTTTTGAAGGAATACAGAGATGCACTTACTTTTATACCTGTTGGGAGTGTATTCCACATTGATGTGGCATAGAAAGAGAATGAGTTAAGACCTTTGTTAGATCGGAATCTGGCTTTAACGTGGTTTGTGGAGCTCCCCCTGGTGTTGTGGTTAAGGAAGTAGTTTGACATGTACTTCGGTATCAAGGAGGTGTAGCGGATTTTATAGACTAGGCTCAGTGCAAGTTGTTTTACTCTGTCCTCCACCCTGAGCCAGCCCACTTTGGAGAAGTGGTTTGGATTGAGGTGTGATCTGGGGTGGAGGTCTAAAGCTTATTCTGGGATGTTTGGAGTCTAGATTTGAGGGTTTTGGAGGTGCTGGGGTACCAGGAGGTGCAGGCGTAATCGAAGAAGGGTTGAATGAGTGTTCCCGCTAGAATCCTCAAGGTGCTTTTGTTGACCAGAGAGGAGATTCTGTAGAGGAATCTCGTTCTTTGGTTGACCTTTTTGATCACCTTGGTTGCCATTTTATCACAGGAAAGATTAGCCTCTAGAATGGAACCCAGGTAGGTGATCTCATCCTTCCTGGTGATAACAATGTCACCCACTTTTATAGTGAAGTCACTGACTTTAAGAAGGTTGATGTGGGACCCAAAAAGGACTGATTCCGTTTTACCATAAGTGTATGGATAGCTTGTTGTCAGCGAGCCAGGTGCAAATATTGAGGAGTTCAGCACTGAGGATTTGTTCCACCTGTGACTTGTCCTTGCCGGATACCAGCAGGGCCGAGTCATCCGCAAACAGGAACAATTCACAGTGGCATATATTAACTAGAAGAAGTCTTTCTCACAATGTGTCGACTTTTTCTTTTATAAAATCGGGAAAAATGTTGCTACTTAGATCTTTACATATTTCTTGTTTATTGTTCCTTTTCTGTATCACATTTAGTTCGACCTCCTTAGTTCATGTTTAGTCCGTCACCATGGTTTGGGATTGTTTTCACCTGCTACTCACGGTCCTTGCACACCTGTTGTACTAATCACCTTCCTTATTTAAGCCCGCCCCTTTTGTTAGTTCAGCCTGGGTTCCTAATTTGCAACAGAGACGACTACTCATATGTATATTCTCGCAAGCTTTCATGCTACACTCTTTCCTATTTCTTAGCTCTCATGTTAGTTGGTTGTTTACCTTTTTGTGCCTACGTGCCAAGTTTAGTTTAGCTTTTTGGCTTCCTAGCCTTTGTGCTTAGCTCCAGTATTTTTGTTCCTTAGGTTACTTTAATACATTTATTATATCTTACCTTACGCTGTGTTTGTTGTCGACGCATCCCTGGAAGATCGAACTCGGCAACAATATGCCCCAAAGCCGTTTCAAAAAAATTGTCATATTCTTTCTTTTTCTGTAATATTGCAATATTTTCTCGAAGAATTATGACTATTTTATGTCAAATTATGACATTCTGACAAATGTTATACGACAATGGGGCGGTATAGCTCGGTTGGTAGAGTGGCCGTGCCAGCAACTTGAGGGTTGCTGGTTCGATCCCCGCTTCCGCCATCCTAGTCACTGCCGTTGTGTCCTTGGGCAAGACACTTTACCAACCCACACTGGTTTGATTGTAACTTAAATATTGGGTTTCACTATGTAAAGCGCTTTGAGTCACTAGAGAAAAGCGCTATATAAATATAATTCACTTCACTTCACATTCTGATGGCATGTCATTTACGTATATTAGGAACAATATTCGGTATTTGGTTTTATTCACGAATTACACAACGCGCCAACTCCATCAGTTTTGGGTTTTGTAGATGAGGTGTGGACTTTTTCAAGAAACAAAAATGTGTTTAAACCGATAAACGTAGCAACTTTGTGATGTTGATTTTCACGGCTAAGAACTTCTGTATAAACCACACCAGATAATGAATACACATCTTTATTACATAGCATCAACAAAAACATTACAACTGACTTGCTAATTTATTCCGTAGACACAGCTGGAACTAAAGCAACTTCAAAACTTTCCCACCGATGACAAATCGAGATCTCGCCAAGCTTGTATTCTCTTAAACAGATGACGCTAATCATTCCCATCCAATGAAAAATAGCCATTGTAGTTCGTCTAGGCGTACCTAATAAGTTAGCAGGCAAGTTTATTGGTCGTTTTATTTTTCCAATTGACACAAACAACTCCTAGAGGGGAAAAAAAAAACAAGACTAAAAACTATTACTAGAGTCATGGTAGAAAATAAACAGGCCCCTGTCAATTCACTACGGTGTATAAATAATAAACACAAAAGATCAAATATAATTGGTTTGCATATCAACCCGATGTAAAAGGAATGATTCACTTGATATATAAAATCCAGTATCCATCCTTGGAATGTTCAAATGTTGTTTTTTTTAAGATTAGCAATCACCTTCCAGTTGTTACTTTGAAGAAACAAAATTAGACTGGTTCTAGAGACCTACGAACCCCATTTCCATATGAGTTGGGAAGATGTGTTAGATGTAAATATGAACGGAATACAATGATTAACAAATCCTTTTCAACCCATATTCAGTTGAATATGCTACAAAGACAACATATTTGATGCTCAAACTGATTTGTGCAAATAATCAATACTTTGGAATTTGATGCCAGCAACAGGTGACAAAGAAGTTGGGAAAGGTGGCCATAAATAGTGATAAAGTTGAGGAATGCTCATCAAACACTTATTTGGAACATCCCACAGGTGTGCAGGCTAATTGGGAACAGGTGGGTGCCATGATTGGGTATAAAAGCAGCTTCCCCAAAAAATGCTCAGTCTTTCACAAGAAAGGATGGGGCGAGGTTCACCCCTTTGTCCACAACTGCGTGAGCAAATAGTCAAACAGTTTAAGAACAACGTTTCTCAAAGTGCATTTACAAGAAATTTAGGGATTTCAACATCTACGGTCCATAATATCATCAAAAGGTTCAGAGAATCTGGAGAAATCACTCCACGTAAGCGGCATGGCCGGAAACCAACATTGCATGACCGTGACGGCACTGTATCCAAAACCAACATCAATCTCTAAAGGATATCACCACATGGGCTCAGGAACACTTCAGAAAACCTCTATCACTAAATACAGTTTGTCGCTACATCTGTAAGTGCAAGTTAAAGCTCTACTATGCAAAGCGAAAGCCATTTATCAACAACATCCAGAAACGCCGCCAGCTTCTCTGGGCCCGAGATCATCTAAGATTGACTGATGCAAAGTGGAAAAGTGTTCTGTGGTCTGAAAAAAACAAAAACAGTTTAAGGACAACATTTCTCGAAGTGCAATCGCAAGGGATTTTAACATCAGGTTCAGAGAATCTGGAGAAATCACTCCACGTACGTTCTTGAAAGAAAAGGTGATGTAACAGTGGTGAACATGCCCTTTCCCAACTACTTTGGCACGTGTTGCAGCCATGAAATTCTCCATCCATTTTCTACCGCTTATTCCTTTTTGGGGTGGCGGGGGGCGCTGGCGCCTATCTCAGCTACAATCGGGCGGAAGGCGGGGTACACCCTGGACAAGTCGCCACCTCATCGCAGGGCCAGCCATGAAATTCTAATTTGCAAAAAAAAAAGTTTATGAATTTGAAAATCTTGTCTTTGTAGTGCATTCAATTGAATATGGGTTAAAAATGATTTGCGAATCATTGTATTCCGTTTATATATACATCCAACACAATTTCCCAACTCATACGGAAACGGGGTTTGTAGTTCCCACGAGAAAAGGGACCGCAAATGTGCGCCCGGAAGCCAAGTTCTTCAGGCTATGACCAGAGTCCACGTGTCCTTTTAATGAACTGCGACGTCTATAGAACCCCAAGACCTAAAACGATGTTTTTCTTACAGAAGTGTGGGCGTATTAATCGCCGGCTAAATATTTCAAAGATAAAACAGTGTCCCCAAGATCTCCCATAGCACAACTAAGTTAGTGAGACATTTGGCACAACAATAATAATAAAAAAAAAGGTCCCTGGGTACAAAACTAGTCAAGCCAAATAATTGGCTTCTGTGGTCACTTTCCATGTTTAACAATTACAGAAAAATACAGTTCATTGTGTTGGGGTTGGAAGTACAAAGGCTAAGAAAACATTCCTGGAATACTATAAAAGGTATGACCCAAAGACGTTGCCAGATCCTTTTTGATATAAAACTAAAACATCTGCCTTGAGGTTTTTTTTTTTTTTTTTTCTTTTTCCATCATCTCTTCTCCTTTTTTTCCAGCTCTTCCTTCCATCCATCTAGTAATCCGTCCCTTCATCCTGGTAGACCTGCTCCTCTTCCTGGTAACCCTGGTAACCCTCATCCTGGTAGTCTGGGATGTAGACTCCGCTCGCCCCGTTCGTTTCGTCTGCGACCTCGCTGCCTTTGGAACAGTACTTGGCGTCGTAGATCTGCCGGCCCAGGCCGAAGTTCTGGCCGCTCTGGTTGGCTCCCTGGCTGTAGCCCATCTGGAGGGACATGGTGCTGTTGTCGCATTTATCCGTGCCCAGCTTCTGGTCGTAAATGGCGCGTCTGGTCCCCGGCGCGGTCATCCCGGCCTGAAAGAAAGGGCGCAATTCTTAAAACAATCTGTCACAGATCGACCAGGCTTTACTTCCTCGTATCGTTTTTCTCGCAGATGACGAAGTCGGCATTTTCGACAAGAATGGACGTGACACAGACTCACAAATGACAGCCCTGAGGAGCATTTCCACTTGAAGCCATACTTGCCGACCTTGAGACCTCCGATTTCAGGAGGTGGGGGGTATGGTCGGGGGTGGGGCGTGGTTAAGAGGGGAGGAGTATATTTACAGCTAGAATTCACCAAATCAAGTATTTCATATTCTATATATATGTATTATATATATATAAAAATAAAAGAAATACTTAAATAATAAATGATAAATGGGTTGTACTTGTATAGCGCTTTTCTACCTTCAAGGTACTCAAAGCACTTTGACACTACTTCCACATTTACCCATTCACACACTGATGGAGGGAGCTGCCATGCAAGGCGCTAAACGGCACCCATCAGGAGCAAGGGTGAGGTGTCTTGCTCAGGACACAACGGACGTGACGAGGTTGGTACTAGGTGGGGATTGAACCAGGGATCCTCGGGTTGCAGACGGCCACTCTGCCACGCCGTCCCTTGAATTTCAGTGTTCATTTATTTACACATATACACACACATTACACTCATCTACTCTACGTTGAGTTAAGGGTTGAATTGTCCATCCTTGTTCTATTCTCTGTCACTATTTTTCAAACTACCACTACGTCCTCCTGGAGGCTATCCAGGTCCAATCGCAGCTGCGGCTTGGAACTTACAAGCGTATTTCTTCATCTTACTCGTTGTCGGCGTCGCCACCGGCTGTATCTTCCTCGTTCTTCTGGTTCATCTCCTTGTTGTGGGCCCAGTCGTGCACTGCATTCTTTAAAAGCCGTAGATTTTATTGTCACATATGCATGTACAGGAGATGGCAGTATTGTCCTGTTTAAGAGTGTCACAACATTGCCGTTTACGGCAGACAAACTGCTTTACGGTACATGAAAACTTGACTGCTGTTGTTGTGTGTTGTTCCCGCGCTGGGAGGACTTTAATGAAACTGCCTAATAATAAACCCAGATAAGAAACCAAGAACTCGCCTTTGATTATTCTACAGTTATAACGTCATTGGGCAGACACGCTGTTTATATTGTGGGAAAGCGGACGTGAAAACAGGCTGTCTTCATGGAGCTGGAGGGGGCGTGGCCTCCAGCTCCGCCTGAATTTCGGGAGATTTTCAGGAGAAAATTTGTCCCGGGAAGTTTTCGGGAGAGGCGCTGAATTTCGGGAGTCTCCCGGAAAATCCGGGACAAGTATGCTTGCAGCCCTATAATCCTGCTTTGATGACAAGTTGAGGAGGTTTCCCGTACCTGGCTCGCACCCTTGTTGGTGCCCATCTGCAGACTGATGGTGGTGTTGTCCATGGGGGGCAGGATTTGACCCTTGGGATCATACAAATGCCTCCTAGTGCCATAAGCACTCATACCTGCCTGGCTGGCACACTTGTTGGTCCCCATCTAAAAGAACAGACACAAATATCAACATTAAAACAACAATAAAGGCCAATATAAGAAATGTTTTTACTTGTAAGTCAGAGTTGTTTGTTTCGTATCACTCACACCTATGGGAAAGAAACCCATGGTCTCCAAAGTTTGGTAAAATTAGGCTGAATATACTTCAAATATAATAGCTAAGTAGCTTCAACTACAAACCCCGTTTCCATACAAGTTGGGAAATTGTGTTAGATGTAAATATAAACGGAATTTGATGATTTGCAAATCCTTTTCAACCCATATTCAGTTGAATATGCTACAAAGACAAGATATTTGATGTTCAAACTCAAACATTTTAATGTTTTTTTTGCAAATAATCATTAACTTTAGAATTTGATGCCAGCAACACGTGACAAAGAAGTTGGGAAAGGTGGCAATAAATACTGATAAAGTTGAGGAATGCTCATCAAACACTTATTTGGAACATTCCACAGGTGTGCAGGCTAATTGGGAACAGGTGGGTGCCATGATTGGGTATAAAAACAGCATTCCAAAAAAATGCTCAGTCTTTCACAAGAAAGAATGCAGTCCAGACCTGTCTCCCATCGAAAATGGGTGGCGCATTATGAAGCGTAAAACACGACCCCGGACTGTTGAACGACTGAAGCTCTACATAAAACAAGAATGGGAAAGAATTCCACTTTCAAAGCTTCAACAATTAGTTTCCTCAGTTCCCAAACATTTATTGAGTGTTGCTAAAAAAAAAAGGTGATGTAACAGTGGTGAACATGCCCTTTCCCAACTACTTTGGCTCATGTTGCAGCCATGAAATTCTAATTATTTGCAAAAAAAAAAATAAAAGTTTGAGATAACATCAAATATGTTGTCTTTGTAGTGCATTCAATTGAATATGGGTTGAAAATTATTTGCAAATCATTGTATTCCATTTATATTTACATCTAACACAATTTCCCAACTCATATGGAAACGGGGTTTGTAATTAATCAAATGAGTTGAAATTAGCCAAGCTGCAGAAACCGATACTGGTTCAAAAAGTAGCGACGCTAATGCCACACTACTGGGAAATGTAGCCCAGCCACAGGCAGGTAAGTCCGTCCATTCAGTCACGTGACCGTTTGTTTTTCTCAGTGCCTAGAACATGTATTAAGTTGGATTTACATCTAAACCAGACCTGGGCATTTTGCGGCCCGCAGGCCACATTGCTGTCCACCCAATCATAAATTACAAAATACATTTAAAAAAAGTATCTACGTCGAGTGTGCAATACAATGGTGCTGCTTTTGTTTTGAAAAGCGTTTTTTGTATTACTTCCATGTGAACACATGCTCTTCCGCCATTGTGAACAGCGGCAATCACAAATTACAAAATTAATTAAAAAAAACATTTACGTCATGCGTGCAATACAACTGTGCTGCTTTTATTTTGAAAAGCGTATGTCTGTGTGTAACCTGTGAGTGAAAGTGCACAGCGACAAGTGATGCCCGGTTACCGCGAGACGCATAAAAGAGAAAGTTGATGACGAATACCGTGTTTTCAACAAGACCAGGACTGCCAATTATTTCTTAACAGAAATGAAAGGTAAAGCCGTGTGCTTAATTTGTGGTACACAGGTTGCTGTGTTTAAAGAATATAATTTGAATCGCCACTACAAGACGAAGCACGAAAAAAAAATACCGGAATCTGTATGATGAAGCGTGCGCAAGGAGGCTGATGCGTTGATGGTAAATCTGCAAACCTAACAAGGACTTTTTGCCAAATTTCACACCCCCAGATATGCAGCCGTCAGGACACGTTTCGTCATTTCTCACAAAATCGCCAGAGAAAGTAAGGCGTTTTCTGACAGAGAGTTTATTAAGGAGTGCTTATTGGACTCTGTTGCCCTGATATGCCCAGAGAAGAGGGGCGCATCTGAGAACGTGTCACTCTCTTGACGCACTGTAACGAGGCGGGTTGAGACCATCGCTGGAAACTTGGGAGCTTCAGCTGAAGAACAGCACGGCCGACTTTGACTGTTTTTCGCAGGCTTTGGAGAACAGCTGCCCAGCTGCTCATCTTCTTACGTGGGATAACTGCAGACTTTCAAATCACAGAGTAGCTGGCAGCCATGCAGTCAATTAAAAAAGGGACAATCATGTTTGGACATGTTAGGAATGAAATGGGACAAGCTGGCAGGTGTGAAAACAGATGGTTGTCCAAATCTGACGGGGGAAAAATGTTGGACTTTTAAAGAGGATGCAGGATAAAGTGACAGAAATTTAAATTTTTTGCATTGTATTATACATCAGGAAGTGTTGTGTAAGACAGTGTTACAAATAAAACCATCAAAGGCAATCTGCTTTTGTATAAAGTTAAGTTAGGTTAAATTAAATTATTATTTATCTTACGAGATATCCAAAATAATTGAAGCAAAATTTCACTGAAATATTGTCGGTGTGGCCCTCCAGCTGTGTTCGGGTTGCTCATGCTGCCCCCGGTAAAAATTAATTGCCCGCCCCTGATCTAAATGAATAAACCCAGGTAATGCACCTGTCTGTGTCTATTAGTGGTCGTTACCTGCAGGCCAATAACACACTGGCCAGCCTTCATCTTCTCCTCATCAAAGGTCCTCTTCTGTTTATCCGCATATTTCACGCCGATGTCCACCCGTGAGTGCGAACCCTTGGTCTTAGCCTGCAGAACCACACACACACACACACACAGACACACACAACTGTAAGTTATCGAATAACGCTCCCTGAGAGAAGACTTGGACTTGGGGCGGTATAGCTTGGTTGGTAGAGCGGCCGTGACAGGAACTTGAGGGTTCCAGGTTCGATTCCTGCTTCCAACATCCTATTCACTGCTGTTGTGTCCTTAGGCAAGACACTTTACCCACCTGCTCCCAGTGCCACCCACAATGGTTTAAATGTAACTTAGATATTGGGTTTCACTATGTAAAAGCTGAGTCACTAGAGAAAAGCGCTAGATAAATATAATTCACTTCACATGTGGCGAATAAAAATTTACAAAAACACAGGCCAGCGTGCGTGCGTGCGTGTCAGACACTTACCATGCTGGCCAGCGCCAACATTGTTGTCTGGAACTGAGTCATGTTGCCGTTCTCGAACAGGTCGTTGGCCTCGAAGATGTCGTGCGGCTTCAGGCCGTAAGCGATGAGCGCTTTGTTGAATTTGGTCAGGTTCTCCAACTAAAATCGAAAGGTGCAACAATAGTACCCTTAGCACGAAAGAGGAGGCTTATGAGCAAGATGTAAACAGAAGTTAGGGGTCAATACATATGTAAACATCATAAATATGTTAACATCATACACACATACATATGTAAACATCGTACATACCTACATACATACATACATACATATGTAAACATCGTACATACATACATATGTAAACATCGTACATACATACGTAAACATCGTACATACATACATACATACATACATATGTAAACATCGTACATACATACATATGTAATCATACATACATATGTAAACATCATAAATCATGGCAAGATGGCGGCGCCCGGACGGGCTGCGACACTGCGGTGCTCTTGCTAAAGATGGAACATTTGGCGGAAATGCCGGACAGTTCTGCAGACTTCATGGCTGGCTCGCATCGTGGTCACTCCGTGATCACGTACGACCGCCAGACACTTCTGGATATGGACATATCGGGCCGTTTTGGACTGATAAACGCGGGCGTGCTAAACATGCTAACTAGCATGGGGATACGTCGGCGGCTACATCCAGCGGCCTGTGAAGCAGCGGAGTCTAGTAGCAGCGGGGGCCGTCTACGGAGCAGACGCCAGCGGTGTGATCGGAAACGCGGATGTCGAGCGGGGCTAAAAACAAAGCAGAAGGCTAATCCCCACAGAACACCACTTCCCTCCACCCTGAAGACGGATTTAAATAAAGGATGCGAGACTACTGGTCTGGGTAAGGAGTCAGTTAAATTAGAACAAGTTTTTTCTGCTTTGAGTGTTTCAGAGTTGGACATGTGTTTTACCGAGGTGGCTAACTATGATGCGTGCAGTTTATCAAAGCAACAAACAAACAATCGGAAAATCCCCGTTACTGAGGAGGCTAACCATGATGCGTGCAGTTTATCAAAGCAACAATCAAACAATCGGAACATTCCCATCGTATCAATTCCTAGATATGGTCGTAATTATACTGAATGCACTGGGCATAATAAACACAACATTATTAATATTGCTACTACGGATAATTTGATCAAAAATTCCCTAAAACAGCCCACTACCTATAATATAGTTTTTTTTAACATAAGATCATTGTCTCCCAAAACGTTGTTAGTTAATGATATCATCAGAGACAACAATCTTAACGTCATCGGTCTCAGTGAAACCTGGCTTAAACCAAACAACTTTTTTGCGCTAAATGAGGCATGTCCTCCTAACTTTACACATGCGCATATTGCCCGTCCGCTTAAAAGGGGTGGGGGGGGCGCACTAATATACAACGAAAACTTTAACCTTAGTCCTAACATAAATAATAAATATAAATCGTTTGAGGTGCTTACTATGAGGTCTGTCACACCGCTGCCTCTACACCTGGCTGTTATCTACCGCCCCCCAGGGCCCTGTTCGGACTTTATCAATGAATTCTCAGAGTTCGTTGCTGATCTAGTGACACACGCCGATAATATAATCATAATGGGGGACTTTAATATCCATATGAATACCCCATCGGACCCACCGTGCGTAGCGCTCCAGACTATAATTGATAGCTGTGGTCTCACACAAATAATAAATGAACCCACGCATCGCAACGGTAATACGATAGACCTAGTGCTTGTCAGGGGTATCACCGCTTCCAAAGTTACGATACTGCCGTATACTAAAGTATTGTCCGATCATTACCTTATAAAATTCGAGGTTCAGACGCATGTTCGTCAAACTAATAATAATAATAACTGCTATAGCAGCCGCAACATTAATACGGCCACAACGACAACTCTTGCTGACCTACTGCCCTCGGTAATGGCACCATTCCCAAAGTATGTGGGCTCTATTGATAACCTCACTAACAACTTTAACGACGCCCTGCGCGAAACCATTGATAACATAGCACCGCTAAAGTTAAAAAAGGCTCCAAAAAAGCGCACCCCGTGGTTTACAGAAGAAACTAGAGCTCAGAAATTATTATGCAGAAAGCTGGAACGCAAATGGCGCACGACTAAACTTGAGGTGCACCATCAAGCATTTAGTGATGGTTTAATAACTTATAAACGCATGCTTACCTTAGCTAAAGCTAATTATTACTCAAATCTCATCCACCGTAATAAAAACGATCCTAAATTTTTGTTTAGTACGGTAGCATCACTAACCCAACAAGGGACTCCTTCCAGTAGCTCCACCCACTCAGCTGATGACTTTATGCAATTCTTTAGTAAGAAAATTGAAGTCATTAGAAAGGAGATTAAAGACAATGCGTCCCAGCTACAACGGGGTTCTATTAACACTGACACGATTGTATATACGGCGGATACTGCCCTCCAAAATAGTTTCTCTCGTTTTGAGGAAATAACATTAGAGGAATTGTTACAACGTGTAAATGGAATAAAACAAACAACATGTTTACTTGACCCTCTTCCTGGGAAACTGATCAAGGAGCTCTTTGTGTTATTAGGTCCATCAGTGCTAAATATTATAAACTTATCACTTTCCTCGGGCACTGTTCCCCTAGCATTCAAAAAAGCGGTTATTCATCCTCTTCTTAAAAGACCTAACCTCGATCCTGACCTCATGGTAAACTACCGACCGGTGTCTCACCTTCCCTTTATTTCAAAAATCCTCGAAAAAATTGTTGCGGAGCAGTTAAATGAACACTTAGCGTCTAACAATCTATGTGAAACCTTTCAATCCGGTTTCAGGGCAAATCACTCGACGGAGACAGCCCTCGCAAAAATGACTAATGATCTATTGCTAACGATGGATTCTGATGCGTCATCTATGTTGCTGCTCCTCGATCTTAGCGCTGCTTTCGATACCGTCGATCATAATATTTTATTAGAACGTATCAAAACACGAATTGGTATGTCAGACTTAGCCCTGTCTTGGTTTAACTCTTATCTTACTGATAGGATGCAGTGTGTCTCCCATAACAATGTGACCTCGGACTACGTTAAGGTAACGTGTGGAGTTCCCCAGGGTTCGGTCCTTGGCCCTGCACTCTTCAGCATCTACATGCTGCCGCTAGGTGACATCATACGCAAATACGGTGTTAGCTTTCACTGTTATGCTGATGACACCCAACTCTACATGCCCCTAAAGCTGACCAACACGCCGGATTGTAGTCAGCTGGAGGCGTGTCTTAATGAAATTAAACAATGGATGTCCGCTAACTTTTTGCAACTCAACGCCAAAAAAACGGAAATGCTGATTATCGGTCCTGCTAGACACCGAACTCTATTTAATAATACAACTCTAACATTTGAGAACCAAACAATTAAACAAGGCGACACGGTAAAGAATCTGGGTATTATCTTCGACCCAACTCTCTCCTTTGAGGCACACATTAAAAGCGTTACTAAAACGGCCTTCTTTCATCTCCGTAATATCGCTAAAATTCGCTCCATTCTGTCCACTAAAGACGCTGAGATCATTATCCATGCGTTTGTTACGTCTCGCCTCGACTACTGTAACGTATTATTTTCGGGTCTCCCCATGTCTAGCATTAAAAGATTACAGTTGGTACAAAATGCGGCTGCTAGACTTTTGACAAGAACAAGAAAGTTTGATCACATTACGCCTGTACTGGCTCACCTGCACTGGCTTCCTGTGCACTTAAGATGTGACTTTAAGGTTTTACTACTTACGTATAAAATACTACACGGTCTAGCTCCATCCTATCTTGCCGATTGTATTGTACCATATGTCCCGGCAAGAAATCTGCGTTCAAAGGACTCCGGCTTGTTAGTGATTCCCAAAGCCCAAAAAAAGTCTGCGGGCTATAGAGCGTTTTCCGTTCGGGCTCCAGTACTCTGGAATGCCCTCCCGGTAACAGTTCGAGATGCCACCTCAGTAGAAGCATTTAAGTCTCACCTTAAAACTCATTTGTATACTGTAGCCTTTAAATAGACTCCCTTTTTAGACCAGTTGATCTGCTGTTTCTTTTCTTTTTCTTCTATGTCCCACTCTCCCCTGTGGAGGGGGTCCGGTCCGATCCGGTGGCCATGTACTGCTTGCCTGTGTATCGGCTGGGGACATCTCTGCGCTGCTGAGCCGCCTCCGCTTGGGATGGTTTCCTGCTGGCTCCGCTGTGAACGGGACTCTCGCTGCTGAGTTGGACCCGCTTTGGACTGGACTCTCGCGACTGTGTTGGATCCATTGTGGATTGAACTTTCACAGTATCATGTTAGACCCGCTCGACATCCATTGCTTTCCTCCTCTCTAAGGTTCTCATAATCATTATTGTCACAGACGTCCCACTGGATCATTATTGTCACCGATGTCCCACTGGGTGTGAGTTTTCCTTGCCCTTATGTGGGCCTACCGAGGATGTCGTGGTGGTTTGTGCAGCCCTTTGAGACACTAGTGATTTGGGGCTATATAAGTAAACGATTGATTGATTGATTGATTGAAATATGTAAACATCATACATACATACGTAAACATCATACATAAATACATACATATGTAAACATTGTACACACATACATATGTAAACTTCATACATACATATGTAAACATCGTACATACATACATACATACATACATAAACATCATATATATGTAAAGATCATACATACATATGTAAACATCGCACATACATACATATGTAAACATAAATATGTAATCATAAATACATATGTAAACATAAATATGTAAACATCATACATACATATGTAAACATCATACATACATATGTAAACATCGTACATACATACATACATATGTAAACATCATACATACATATGTAAACATACATACATATGTAAACATCATACATACATATGTAAACATCGTACACACATACATATGTAAACATCATACATACATATGTAATCATCGTACATACATACATACATACATATGTAAACGTCGTACATACATACATAATGTAAAGATCATACATACATATGTAAACATCGCACATACATACATATGTAAACATAAATATGTAATCATAAATACATATGTAAACATCATACATACATATGTAAACATCATACACACATATATATGTAAACATCATACATACATATGTAAACATCATACATACATATGTAAACATCGTACATACATACATACATACATATGTAAACGTCGTACATACATACATATGTAAACATCATAAATATGTAAAGATCATACATACATATGTAAACATCGCACATACATACATATGTAAACATCATAAATATGTAAACATCATTCATACATACATATGTAAACATCGTACATACATACATACATACATACATATGTAAACATCATACATACATACATACGTAAACATCATACATACATACCCCATTTTCATATGAGTTGGGAAACTGTTAGATGTAAATATAAACAGAATACAATGATTTGCAAATCCTTTTCAACCCATATTCAGTTGAATATGCTACAACGACAACATATTTGATGTTCAAACTGATAAACATGTTTTTCTTTTTGCAAATAATCATGAACTTTAGAATTTGATGCCAGCAACACATGACAAAGAAGTTGGGAAAGGTGGCAATAAATACTGATAAAGTTGAGGAATGCTCATCAAACACTTATTTGGAACATCCCACAGGTGTGCAGGCTAATTGGGAACAGGTGGGTGCCATGATTGGGTATAAAAACAGCTTCCCAAAAAATGCTCAGTCTTTCACAAGAAACGATGGGACGAGGTACACCCCTTTGTCCACAACTGTGTGAGCAAATAGTCAAACAGTTTAAGAACAACGTTTCTCAAAGTGCATTTACAAGAAATTTAGGGATTTCAACATCTACGCTCCATAATATCATCAAAAGGTTCAGAGAATCTGGAGAAATCACTCCACGTAAGCGGCATGGCTGGAAACCAACATTGAATGACCGTGACCTTCGATCCCTCAGACGGCACTGTATCAAAAACCGACATCAATCTCTAAAGGATATCACCACGTGGGCTCAGGAACACTTCAGGAAACCTCTATCACTAAATACAGTTTGTCGCTACATCTGTAAGTGCAAGTTAAAGCTCTACTATGCAAAGCGAAAGCCATTCATCAACAACATCCAGAAACGCCGCCAGCTTCTCTAAGATTGACTGATGCAAAGTGGAAAAGTGTTCTGTGGTCTGACAAGTTCAGATTTCAAATTGTTTTTGGAAATATTTGACATTTTGTCATCCGGACCAAAGGGGAAGTGAACCATCCAAACTGTTATCGACGCAAAGTTCAAAAGCCAGCATCTGTGATGGTATGGGGGTGCATTAGTGCCAAAGGCATGGGTAACTTACACATCTGTGATGGCACCATTAATGCTGAAAGGTACATACAGGTTTTGGAGCAGCATAAGCTACCATGTAAGCGCCGTCTTTTTCATGGACGCCCTTTCTTATTTCAGCAAGACAATGCCAAGCCACATTTAGCACGTGTTACAAGAGCGTGGTTTAAAAAAAAAAAAAGAGTGCGGGTACTTTCCTGGCCCACCCGCAGTCCAAACTTGTCTCCCATGGAAAATGTGTGGCGCATTATGAAGCGTAAAATACGACAGCGGAGACCCCGGACTGTTGGACTGAAGCTCCACATAAAACAAGAATGGGAAAGAATTCCACTTTCAAAGCTTCAACAATTAGTTTCCTCAGTTCCCAAACGTTTGAGTGTTGTTAAAAGAAAAGGTGATATAACACAGTGGTGAACATGCCCTTTCCCAACTACTTTGGCACGTGTTGCAGCCATTAAATTCTAAGTTAATTATTATTTGCAAAAAAAAAATAAAATGAAGTATGAATTTGAACATCAAATATGTTGTCTTTGTAGTGCATTGACTTGAATATGGGTTGAAAATGATTTGCAAATCATTGTATTCCGTTTATATTTACATCTAACACAATTTCCCAACTCATATGGAAACGGAGTTTGTAAAAGCACGCTTCTTCTTTTCCAAAACTTTGAAGTACTTAAGAAGCTAGCATAAACGCCAATCACAGTCAGATCTCTTTCAAATAAGATTTGCCTGAGCAAATATATTTGCAACATCCTTATCGAGCAATTAACGCTATCAACATGGCCACACCCTAATCACCTTGCATCCACCCACTCACCTGGTGCCAGTTTGAGCATGAACGGTTGACATTTTTCACCGAGCCTGGCTGGAGTATGTTCATTAGCCTATTGAGGGAGGAAGAATGATTACTGGAGTCATCTCAAAAACAAACGATGGCGTCGCGCCGTCTCCGCTTACTCGCACAGGATGAGTCCATCTTTGAGGCCCTTCTGGAAGTCGGGGCCGATGGTGGCGCCGGTGAGGTCCTCGATCCAGATTCTCAGCTCCTCCTCCTTCTGGAGGTCGTATTTCTGTGCAATCTGTCCGGGGAAAAGGTCAGGAGGTCATGCGCATTCCTTGGGAAATGACTCTCTCTCCCCCTCCCGCCCCGTTGAAATAGTACGGAGTAGGAAAAAACAAAAAACAAACCCACAGTGCAAGTGATAGCGACCTTTAAGGAGCTAAAGGGAGATAATTGCATGATTTGTAATGTTTGGGACGTTTGTTGTGACTGCAGATGGCGGTCCACTTCATGCTCAACGCCTCTGGCCGATCTACAAAGTCCGTTTTGTCTTTTAGCTCCCGTCAGTCAGAGGTGACACTGACGTAACGCACGCATACACACACGGATATCCTGTTTAGTGAAGAGTTCCACTCTCCCCCAGAGGAGCAGGGAAGGGGAGGGTGTGAGCTAATAGCTTCAAGAAGAACAAGCTTTTCTTTTTCCATTCCTTCAACAGGCTCTTTTCCACCGCATAAACTAAATAAAGTTCCACAAGTTTCCACAGAACTAGATTTAGTTATTCAGTAACTATAGTTAGGGTTAATTTCGGAAAATATGCCGCTATTTTTTGTATTTATTTATTTTTTGTATTCATTTTTTTTTTTTTTTTTAAATACTACGCTTTGAACCCTGCGGCTCATAAAACGGTGCAGTTAATTTATGGAATTTTATTTGCTGACGGCCACAAAGCAAAGACACCGAAAAGGTGCGCTATCGTTTGCGCTGTGGCGCCATCTTTTGGACGAGTTCGCTCACTGAATGTGAATTCCCTCGGTTTAAAGCTTTAAACCCGAAGTAGACCGTCATCTAATCGCAGCGTGGGTACAAAGCCTCGGAAAAAAAGTATCGCAACAGAATTCTGACGAATACAAAATGGCTGTGTAACAATATAAGTAACTTAATAGTGCAAAATAAGTAAACGCCGAAAAGAGACAAGCGGTATAAAATGGCTGGATGGGTAACCAACTAAATTCAGAGTAATCTGAATTTGCATTCAGAGTCAAGGAACAAATTACTTGAGTTTGCAAACAATAACAAAAAGCTATTTTGTGATATCGAAACAAATATTGGGTGTAAAATCCAGACTATAAACCACTACTTTTTCCCTACGCTTTGAACCCTGTGGTTATGGATTTTTTTTTCCACCGACAGCCATAATCAAAAAAAGTAAAAAGGCGCGTTATTGTTTGTACTATGGTGCCATCTTTTGGACAAGTTCACTCACTGAATGTGAATTCCCTCGGTTTAAAGTTTTGAACCGGAAGTAGACCGTCATCTAATCGCAGCATTTTATACGCCGGAGGGTACAAAGCCTAGGAAAAACAGTATTCCAACGGAATTCTGACAAATACAAAATCACTGAAACAATGTAAGTAACTCAATAGTGGAAAATAAGTAAAAGCCCCGAAAAGGGAATAAGCGGTAGAAAAAGGATAGAAGCTATTTTGTGATATCAAAAAAATATTGAGTGTAAATTCCAGACTTTAAACCACTATTTTTTTCCCACGCTTTGAACCCTGCGGTTATGGATATTTTTTCCACTGACAGCCATAATCCAAAAAAGTAAAAACGTGCAATATTGTTTGCGCTATGGCGCCATCTTTTGGATGAGTTCACTCACTGAATGTGAATTCCCTCGGTTTAAAGCTTTGAACCGGAAGCAGGCCGTCATCTAATCGCAGTGTTTTATAAGCCGGAGGAGGGTTCAAAGCCTAGAAAAAACAGTATTCCAACAGAATCCTGACAAATACAAAATGGCTGTGTAACAATATAAGTAACTCAATAGTGCAAAGTAAATAAACGCCCTGAAAAGAGAAAAGCGGTATAAAATGGATGGATGGATAACCAACTAAATGATATTTGCTCTGGTTTAAATATTTTCGTTTTTGCATTCAGAGTCCAGGAACAAATTTCTTGAGTTTGCAAACAATAACAAAAAGATATTATGTGATATTATGTGATATAAAAACCACTACATTTTTCATACGCTTTGAACCCTGCGGCTCATAAAACGGTGCAGTTAATTTATGAATTTTTATTTGCTGACGGCCACAAAGCAAAGACACCGAAAAGGTGCGTTATTGTTTGCGCTATGACGCCGTCTTTTAGACGAGTTCACTCACTGAATGTGAATTCTCTCGATTTAAAGCTTTGAACCGGAAGTAGACCGTCATCTAATCGCAGCGTTTTTTTATGCTGGTGGGTACAAAGCCTAGGAAAAACAGTATTCCAACAGAATTCTGACAAATACAAAATGGCTGTGTAAAAATAAAGTAACTTAATAGTGCAAAATAAGTAAAAGCCGAAAAGAGACAAGCGGTATAAAATGGATGGATGGATAACCAACTAAATTCAGAGTATTCTGAATTTGCATTCAGAGTCAAGGAACAAATTACTTGAGTTTGCAAACAATAACAAAAAACTATTTTGTGATATCAAAACAAATGTTGAGTGTAAATTCCAGACTATAAACCACTACTTTTTTCCTACGCTTTGAACCCTGCGGTTATGGATTTTTTTTTCCACTGACAGCCATAATTCAAAAAAGTAAAAAAGCGCGTTATTGTTTGTACTATGGTGCCATCTTTTGAACGAGTTCGCTCACTGAATGTGAATTCCCTCGGTTTAAAGTTTTGAACCGGAAGCAGGCCGTCATCTAATCGCAGCGTTTTATAAGCCGGAGGAGGGTTCAAAGCCTAGGAAAAACAGTATTCCAACAGAATCCTGACACATACAAAATGGCTGTGTAACAATATAAGTAACTCAATAGTGCAAAATAAATAAACGCCCTGAAAAGAGAAAAGCGGTATAAAATGGATGGATGGATAACCAACTAAATGATATTTGCTCTGGTTTAAATATTTTCGTTTTTGCATTCAGAGTCCAGGACCAAATTTCTTGAGTTTGCAAACAATAACAAAAAGATATTTTGTGATATAAAAAAAAATAAATACCTAGTGTAAATTCCGGACTATAAACCACTACATTTTTCCTACGCTTTGAACCTTGCGCCTCATAAAACGGCGCAGTTAATTTATGGATTTTTATTTGCTGACGGCCACAAAGCAACGACACCGAAAAGGTGCGTTATTGTTTGCGCTATGACGCCATCTTTTGGACGAGTTCGGTCACTGAATGTGAATTCCCTCGATTTAAAGCTTTGAACCGGAAGTAGACCGTCATCTAATCGCAGCGTTTTTTTAAGCCGGAGGGTACAAAGCCTCGGGAAAAAAAAGTATCCCAACAGAATCCTGACAAATACAAAATGGCTGTGTAACAATATAAGTAACTTAATAGTGCAAAATAAGTAAACGCCGAAAAGAGACAAGCGGTATAAAATGGATGGCTGGATAACCAACTAAATTCAGAGTAATCTGAATTTGCATTCAGAGTCAAGGAACAAATTACTTGAGTTTGCAAACAATAACAAAAAGCTATTTTGTGATATCAAAACAAATATTGAGTGTAAATTCCAGACTTTAAACCACTACTTTTTTCCTACGCTTTAAATCCTGCGGTTATGGATTTTTTTCCCATTGACAGCCATAATCCAAAAAAGTAAAAACGTGCATTATTGTTTGCGCTATGACGCCATCTTTTGGACAAGTTCGCTCACTGAATGTGAATTCCCTCAGTTTAAAGCTTTGAACCGGAAGTAGACCGTCATCTAATCGCATCGTTTTTTTAAGCTGGTGGGTACAAAGCCTCGGGAAAAAAATACCCCAACAGAATTCTGACAAATACTAAATGGCTGTGTAACAATATAAGTAACTTAATAGTGCAAAATAAGTAAACGCCGAAAAGAGACAAGCGGTATAAAATGGCTGGATGGGTAACCAACTAAATTCAGAGTATTCTGAATTTGCATTCTGAGTCCAGGAACACATTTCTTGAGTTTGCAAACAATAACAAAAATCTATTTTTTGATGTCAAAAAAATATCTATATCTAGTGTAAATTCCTGACTATAAACCACTACTTTTTTCCTACGCTTTGAACCCTGCGGTTATGGATTTTTATTCCCGCTGACAGCCTTAATCCAAAAATTGAAAAGGTGCATTTTTGTGCCATCTTTTGAACCAGTTTAATATTCAAGATTGTTTATTGTCATATGCACAGTTAGTTTGCCGTACAATGAAAATCTTACTTTGCAAGTCCACCCTTCAACAAGTCACACGGTACTTAGCTACAAATAAAAAATACAAATAAAAAGTATATACAAGGCACAGTAAGTAACATAACATTATTGCACATTCTGATTGACAGTCAACAGTATAAATATGGAGGAGTTTGCTCACTGAATGTGAATTCCCTCGGATTAATGCTTTGAACCGGAAGTAGACCGTCATCTAATCGCAGCGTTTTATAAGCCGGAGGGTTCAAAGCCTAGGAATAAAAGTAGCGGCTTATGGTTTGGAATTTACAGTCATTTTGGGCGGTTCCACAAATTTGGGTATCGATCCAATACCAAATAGTTACAAGGACAGTATTTGTCTTATCGATATTTTATGGAGAGGTGGAACAAAAAGGTAAATCAAATATTTACCAATTACTTTGTTAAATGCTGAAAACGTAAATCAGCCACACGACATTTGTGTAGTTATTCGTCTCAAATCGACGGAACTAAATGCTAATGCTAAATCAAATGAGTTTGTTAGAGTTTTTATTCATTATTCTGGGGGATTTTAACTATTAACTGACTGACCGATTACTGCTTTGCACACTCTTGGCATTCTCTGGATGAGCTTCAAGAGGTAGTCACCTGAAATGGTTTTCCCAACAGCCTTGAACCTCATGGAGAGAACGCCAAGAGTGTGCAAAACAGTAATCAGAGCAAAGGGTGGCTATGATGAAGAAATTAGAATACAAAACATATTTTTAGTTATTTCACCTTCTTTTTGTTAAGTTTTGACGCCTTCAGTGACAATGTAAAATAGTCATGAAAATAAAGAAAACACATTGAATAAGAAGGTGTCCTAACTTTTGGCTTGTACTATACGTTGGTGGATATTTAATTTTAATATGGCAAATTTAATCCAGCCCTGCGATGAGGTGGCGACTTGTCCAGGGTGTACCCTGCCTTCCGCCCGATTGTAGCTGAGATAGGCGCCAGCGCCCCCCGCGACCCCAAGAGGGAATAAGCGGTAGGAAATGGATGGATGGAATTTAACCCATGAACTCCCAAAATACAGCCAGCATAATTCATTATGTGCACCACGAGGGGATCCAACACTGGCCCACTGCTACACAGCAATAAAGGACTCTTGTCTGTTACTCCTAAAAGCAAATAAAGTGCACTTTTGTGCATGATGTCACACAAGATATTTCAATGAGTGTCAAATAAAAATGAGCTGCAAAATAGGAAATCAAATAGTGTTCGTCCTTCGCTGTGTGGTAGGTTCCTGTGGACATTATCTCCTTTTGTTGTTGACTTTTTTCCATACGGTGTTGATCTGGAAATGTTTGCCTCGGCATTTTGATGGTGTGGGCGTGTGGCAGCGAATGGAGATGTTGACATGCGGAGGAAGCACTCTTCATTCTCTAGCGCAGGGGTCTCAAACACGCGTTATTTTGCGGCCCCCACCTCAATATGAAAGTCTAAGGTTAGTGCGGCCCGCGAGTTTTATATGACTGGCGCTTGACAGCGTTGTGTTAATTTGGCTCCAAAATGTCTCTTTCAACGTTCTAGGTTGCCTACCCCTGCGTTAGTGGAAAAGCGGCAAATGAGTGAAAGCGAAAGAGATGTTGCCATGGAGACGAGGGTTTTCTTACGTGCCCGGCTGCAGTCACACCGCGACACCTGTCTGTCAGTAATAACATTCTCCGATAACCTGGACCAAAGAGATGTCCGATAATATTGGACTGCCGATATTATCGGCTGATAAATGCTTTAAAATGTAAAATCAGAAATTATTGGTATTAGTTTCAAAAAGTATGACTTTTTAAAAACGCCGCCGTACAGAGTTGTACACGGACATAGGGAGAAGTATGCCAATAAACCTTAAAAGGCTCTGACTTTGCATGCCGGCCCAGTCACAAAATATCTACGGCTTTTCACACACACAAGTGAATGCAAGGCATACTTTGTCAACAGCCACACAGCTCACACTGAAGGTGGCCGTATAAACAACTTGAACACTGTTACAAATATGCGCCACACTGTGAACCCACACCAAACAAAAATGACATACTTAATTCGGGAGAACATCCGCAGAGTAACACAATATAAACACAACAGAACAAATACCTAGAATCCCCCTGCAGCACTAACTCTTCCGGGACGCTATAACATTTTCTTTTCTCGCGGCCCAGCTCCACCCAGACTCTGCATCCAGTGGCCCACAGGTGATTTGAGTTTGAGACCCCTGCTCTAGCCGGTGACACTTCAAATGATGCTACATATTAGCAGTAATGCTACTTTCTGTAGCAACGCTTTTGCCCCACACTTGACATATTACGGTTGTCTGTTCGACATCTTCCCTCTTGAAGCCAAACCACCGCCGGACGATGGTACCCCCGGCTGTTTTTCTTGGGAATTAATTCTTCATTTGTTACCAGATTCGCACCTTCTTTCTCTCGTATTACCGCTCCGTTAGCATCACAGCTAACGTTACCCACGCTGCTATACGTATGTGACGTATGTAAGAAGGTGCGCTTGCTGTCTGTGAGAAGGAGGGACAAGAAAGAGTGGGAAAAAGCCTGTAGTGAAGTGAAGTGAAGTGAATTATATTTATATAGCGCTTTTTCTCTAGTGACTCAAAGCGCTTTACATAGTGAAACCCAATATCTAAGTTACATTTAAACCAGTGTGGGTGGCACTGGGAGCAGGTGGGTAAAGTGTCTTGCCCAAGGACACAACGGCAGTGACTAGTTTGGCAGAAGCGGGAATTGAACCTGCAACCCTCAAGTTGCTAGCACGGCCACTCTACCAACCGAGCTAAACCGTCCCAACTGTAGTGTAATGCCCGCAGCTAAAAGCAACTGCGTGAGAACGTATACTCCAATATCACCATATAGTCATTTTCTATATCGCAAAAAGACAAACCCACAATATATCGATATATCGCCCAGCCCTAGTCTGAACTGTTACCCAGCATCAACTGTGTGTGTCACTCCAATATCCACAGCCCGTAGAGATCAGTGTGCAGCATATATGTGAGACAACGCACATTCCCACTGCAACGTGGGGACCGGGTCCGGTTCTAGCAGGCCAGGAACAAACTGGCAAAGGAGACACAAGGTAGCTAAAAAGGAGCTACACTGATAAGCTAAAACAAAGTTTTTTTTAGCAAACGAAAACTCAGCAGTTTGGAAAAGACTGCTAGAGGTCACCAAGTACAGGAAACGCACCGTTTACCCTGCAGGTAAGAATAGACTTGCTGAAGACCTGAACAGCTTCTAGTGCAGGTTTTCACAAGCATCATCCCGACACTCAAGTCTCTGCCCGAGCTGCTCACTGTAGACCCATCACACCCTGGTCAAAAACACTGTTCATAGTCTTCCCCTACGACTGGCGCTACAAATCAATCAACAAAACAACCAGTCACAAGAACAGTTTTTGTCCCCAGGCTATCATCTGAAGAACGCTGTGAGATCATTCTGGAACTAAACAGTCTCTGTACTGAGTCATGATCACATCATCGTTTTGCTTTGCTCTAGTCGCCATTGCATTATTATTTATAAGCTTTGCACATATCAGTTAAGTACTTGTTTATAATTTAGTTAATCCTTAGTTATTTAATTTGAACAAGAGAGCCCAGTCGACCAAATCATATTCCATCCATCCATTTTCTGCCGCTTATTCCCTTTTGGGGTCGCGGGGGGTGCTGGTGCTTATTCCTTGTGTGCTAAACATACCTGGCCAATAAAGTTGATTCTGATGTCGCCGTGGGACAAACACTGACATTTATCATTCATACATTGTTATTTACAGATAAACACTGACATTTATTCTTGATATATTGTTATTTACTGATAAACACCGACATTTATTTTTGATATAGTGATTTACAGATAAACACTGACATTTATCATTTTTATATTGTCATTTACAGATAAACACTGACATTTATTATTGTTATTTACGGATAACAACCGACATTTATTATGGATATAGGTATTTACAGATAAATACTGACAATTATCATTTTTATATTGTTATTTACAGATAAACACTGACATTCCTTATTGTTATTTACAGATAAACACAGACATTTATTAGTTATTTACAGATAAACGCCAACATCTAGTATTTATATATTATTTACAGATAAATACATTCATTCTTTATATATTGTTATTTACAGATAAACACTGACATTTATTGTTTATATACTGTATTGTTATTTACAGATAAACACTGACATGTATTGTTATTTACAGATAAACACTGACATGTATTCTTTATATGTAGTTATTTACAGATAAACACTGACATGTATTATTGTTATTTACAGATAAACACCAACATTTATTATTTTTACATTATTTACAGATAAACACTGACATTTATTCTTTATATATTGTTATTTACAGATAAACACTGACATTTGTTCTTTATATATTGTTATTTACAGATAAACACTGACATTTATTCTTTATATACTGTATTGTTATTTACAGATAAACACTGACATATATTGTTATTTACAGATAAACACCAACATTTATTATTCATACATTATTTACAGATAAACACTGACAGTTATTCGTTATATATTGTTATTTACAGATAAACACTGACATTTATTCTTTATATATTGTTATTTACAGATAAACACTGACATGTATTCTTTATATATTGTTATTTACAGATAAACACTGACATTTATTCTTTATATATTATTATTTACAGATAAACACTGACATTTATTCTTTATGTACTGTATTGTTTTTTACAGATAAACACTGACATTTATTCTTTATATACTGTATTGTTATTTACAGATAAACACTGACATTTATTCTTTATATACTGTATTGTTATTTACAGATAAACACTGACATGGATTGTTATTTACAGATGAACACCAACATTTATTATTTATACATTATTTACAGATAAACACTGACATTTATTCTTTATATACTGTATTGTTATTAACAGATAAACACTGACATTTATTCTTTATATATTGTTATTTACAGATAAACACTGACATTTATTCTTTATATACTGTATTGTATTTACAGGTAAACACTGACATTTATTCTTTATATATTGTTATTTACAGATAAACACTGACATTTGTTCTTTATATACTGTATTGTTATTTACAGATAAACACTGACATTTATTCTTTATATATTGTTATTTACAGATAAACACTGACATTTATTCTTTAATAAACACTGACATTTATTCTTTATATATTATTTGCAGATAAACACTGACATTCATTATTGTTATTTACAGATAAACACAGACATTTATTAGTTATTTACAGATAAACGCCAACATCTAGTATTTATATATTATTTACAGATAAATACATTCATTCTTTATATACTGTTATTTACAGATAAACACTGACATTTATTGTTTATATACTGTATTGTTATTTACAGATAAACACTGACATGTATTCTTTATATGTAGTTATTTACAGATAAACACTGACATGTATTATTGTTATTTACAGATAAACACCAACATTTATTATTTTTACATTATTTACAGATAAACACTGACATTTATTCTTTATATATTGTTATTTACAGATAAACACTGACATTTGTTCTTTATATATTGTTATTTACAGATAAACACTGACATTTATTCTTTATATACTGTATTGTTATTTACAGATAAACACTGACATGTATTGTTATTTACAGATAAACAACATTTATTATTCATACATTATTTATAGATAAACACTGACAGTTATTCGTTATAAATTGTTATTTACAGATAAACACTGACATTTATTCTTTATATATTGTTATTTACAGATAAACACTGACATGTATTCTTTATATGTAGTTATTTACAGATAAACACTGACATGTATTATTGTTATTTACAGATAAACACCAACATTTATTATTTTTACATTATTTACAGATAAACACTGACATTTATTCTTTATATATTGTTATTTACAGATAAACACTGACAATTGTTCTTTATATATTGTTATTTACAGATAAACACTGACATTTATTCTTTATATACTGTATTGTTATTTACAGATAAACACTGACATGTATTGTTATTTACAGATAAACACCAACATTTATTATTCATACATTATTTACAGATAAACACTGACAGTTATTCGTTATATATTGTTATTTACAGATAAACACTGACATTTATTCTTTATATATTGTTATTTACAGATAAACACTGACATGTATTCTTTATATATTGTTATTTACAGATAAACACTGACATTTATTCTTTATATATTATTATTTACAGATAAACACTGACATTTATTCTTTATGTACTGTATTGTTTTTTACAGATAAACACTGACATTTATTCTTTATATACTGTATTGTTTTTTACAGATAAACACTGAAATGTATTCTTTATATACTGTTATTTACAGATAAACACTGACATTTATTCTACATATATTGTTAGTTACAGATAAACACTGACATTTATTCTTTATATACTGTATTATTTACAGATAAACACTGACATTTATTCTTTATATACTGTATTTTTATTTACAGATAAACACAGACATTTATTCTTTATATACTGTATTGTTATTTACAGATAAACACTGACATTTATTCTTTATATACTGTATTGTTATTTACAGATAAACACTGACATGGATTGTTATTTACAGATAAACACCAACATTTATTATTTATACATTATTTACAGATAAACACTGACATTTATTCTTTATATACTGTATTGTTATTAACAGATAAACACTGACCTTTATTCTTTATATATTGTTATTTACAGATAAACACTGACATTTATTCTTTAGATACTGTATTGTATTTACAGGTAAACACTGACATTTATTCTTTATATATTGTTATTTACAGATAAACACTGACATTTGTTCTTTATATACTGTATTGTTATTTACAGATAAACACTGACATTTATTCTTTATATATTGTTATTTACAGATAAACACTGACATTTATTCTTTAATAAACACTGACATTTATTCTTTATATATTTTTATTTGCAGATAAACACTGACATTTATTTTTTACAGATAACACTGACATTGTTATTTACAGATAAACCCAGACTATTATCATTTACAGATAAACACTGACACTTATTGTGATATGCAGACAAACACCGACATTTTGTACTTTTTGTTGCAATGCTTTTGCCGCACACTTGACATTACGGTTGTCTGTTCGACATCTTCCCGCTTAAAGCCAAACCACCGCCACTCCCCCTCTTGTTTTTTCTTGGAAACTAATTCTTCTTTCATTTGTTACCAGATTCGCACCTTCTTTTTCTCGTATTACCACTCGCACACCAGCTAACGGTACCCATGCCTTTACCTATCTGCTCGGCGAGGGCATATGACGTTGCACGCGCGACAGTATGTGACGTATGTAAGAAGGTGCGCTTGTTTTATGTCTCTGTGAGAAGCAGAGACAAGAAAGAGTGAGAAACGCCTGTAGTGTAATGCCCGCAACTAAAAGCAACTGTGTTAGAACGTATAATCATAGTCATTTTCTATATCGCACGGAGACAAACCGGCGATATATCGAGTATATTCCATATATAGCCCAGCCAGGGGGTCGGCGAGCCGCATGCGGCCCTTAAGCGCCGCCGTAGTGGCTCTTTGGAGCGTTTTCAAAAATATACGAAAAATGGAAAAAGATGAGGGGGAAATTTTTGTTTTTGTTTTAATATGGTTTCTGTAGGAGGACAAATATGACCCAAACCTCCATAATTGTTATAAAGCACACTGTTTATATTAAACATGCTTCGCTGATTCGAGTATTTGGTGAGCGCCGTTTTGTCCTACTAATTTTGGCGGTCCTTGAACTCACCGTAGTTTGTTTACATGTATAACTTTCTCCGACTTTCTAGGACGTGTTTTATGCAACTTCTTTTTCTGTCTCATTTTGGCAGAGGGGTTAGTGAGTCTGCCTCACAATACGGAGGTCCTGAGTAGTCAGGGTTCAAACCCGTGTTCGGGATCTTTCTGTGTGGAGTTTGCATGTTCTCCCCGTGAATACGTGGGTTCCCTCCGGGTACTCCGGCTTCCTCCCACCTCCAAAGACATGCACCTGGGGATAGGTTGATTGGCAACACTAAATTGACCCTAGTGTGTGAATGTGAGTGTGAATGTTGTCTGTGTTGGCCCTGCGATGAGGTGGCGACTTGTCCAGGGTGTACACCGCCTTCCACCTAAGTGTAGCTGAAATAGGCACCGGTGCCCCCCGCAACCCCAAAGGGAATAAGCGGTAGAAAATGGATGGATGGGTTTTAAAAGCATACACAATCTGTGTAAATATATTAGTCTGTGTTTAAAAGGACTTGAAATGACTCGAAACTCAAAATGTAGGACTTGGGACTTGACTTGAGACTTTCCAGTCTTGACTCGGGACTTGAGGGCAAAGACTTGAGACTTGCAAAACAATGACTTGGTCCCACCTCTGCTGGTAACATTAAACATGCTTCACTGATTCCAGTATTTAGTGAGCGCCGTTTTGTCCTAATTTTGGCGGTCCTTGAACTCACCGTAGTTTGTTTACATGTATAACTTTCTCCGACTTTCTAAGACGTGTTTTATGCCACTTCTCATTTTGCCCACCAAACTTTTAACAGTGTGCATGAATGCACTAAGGTGAGTTTTGTTGATGTTATTGACTTATGCGGAGTGCTAATCAGACATATTTGGTCACGGCATGACTGCAAGCTAATCGAAGCTAACATGCTATTTAGGCTAGCTGTATGTACATATTGCATCATTATGCCTCATTTGTAGCTATATTTGAGTTCATTTAGTTTCCTTTAAGTCCGCATAATTCAATTTATATCTAATGACACACTATCTGTATGTAATATGGCTTTTTAATTGTTTGCGGCTCCAGACGGATTGTTTTTTGTATTTTTGGTCCAATATGGCTCTTTCAACATTTTTGGTTCTGACCCCTGGCCCAGCCCTAACACTCCTCCCTACGTCATCAGCTTGAGTTGTATAAACTACCTGAACTGGAAACGCAAAGCAAACAGGTGTACTTTCTCACCATGCCCCCAGAGCGAAGTCTAAAACCAGTTCCTTCGCAGTCTGGAAGGAAACCAGAGCGTCAGCCCGTCTTGGACTCAGCAACGTCTTTAACTCTGTGCTCCGCAGTTGCTAATCCTCATATGGAAAAAACAAAGCAAACCCTGGCTATTTGAATTGACAAAAGGAGATGGGATTTCCAGAGACAGAGTGCATGTGAGGAATGTGACCTCACACTTTGCTCTGGATTTGAATTGGAAACATTTGTGCAGTAGCAAAAAAAAAAAATACAAAAAAAGGAGTGAGCATGGAGGAGTTAAATTCCTGGCGTAACTATAACGCCATTAATGGCAGGAAATAGCACCGGAGTCAGGATCTTTATAGGCCTCGTCCCTTTAAATGTACTTTTTACGACGTCTTCCTTACTCGTCGCTCCGTGCACATTGAGGAGGGGGTTCAGGTCGGTCACAAGTACCCAAACCTTTTCCAACGAGGAATTTCCTGAGGGAACTCTCCTGAAGGAATCAATAAAGTACTATCTATTAGAGATGCGCGGTTTGCGGTCTCATCCGCGGACGGCAACCTTTACCACTCAAAGAGCCATTTTGACCCGTTTCACAAAGTAAAAAAGACAACGGGAGCCGCAACCGTTCTCGCGAATACCGGCTGGTGGTCACCCAGATAAGAATAAGGGCGTCCTGTGAAGCCATTGCCTTTGACGCCTTCAACAACATGTACAAACTGCTTGCAACATGTTTTATGTGGCTTCCGCAGATACTCGTACGAGATTGAAAGGCATACTGGGTGATACAGGTAACACTGAAGGTTGTGATATAAACAACTTTAACACTATTACTAATGTGCACCTCACTGTGAACCCACACCAAACAAGAATGACAAACAAATTTTGGGAGAACATCCTCACAGTAACACATTATAAACGCAACACAACAAATACCCAGAAACATTTGCATCCATGACTCTTCCTGACTATATTTTACACCCAGCTAGCACCAACCCCCCCGCCCCCCCTCCATGCGTCGGTTGAGGTGGGCGGGGTTGGCGTGAATGGTTGCGGCTCCCATTGTCTTCCTTACTTTGTGAAACGGGCCAAAATGGCTCTGTGTTTGGTAAAAGTTGCCGATCCCTGATATATAACAAACGGGCGGGTAGGGTTTTGATAAAATGTTGGTTCGGGTGGATGGCGGGTGAATGACGACTTTAGTGAAAAAAGGATGGGTGAAAAATATATTTTTTGATATGGTTTCTGTAGGAGGACAAACATGACACAAACCTTCCTAATAGTTAGAAATCCCACTTTTTATATCAAACATCCTTCACTGATGAAAGTATTTGGCAAGCGTGGATTTATGCCACTATTTGATGGTCCTTGAACTCACCGTAGTTTGTTTACATGTACAACTTCTTTTTATGCCACTCCGTCTCATTTTGTCCACCAAATGTTTTATACTGTGCGTGAAAGCACAAAAGGTGAGCTTTGTTGATGTTATTGACTTGTTGGAGTGCTAATCAGGCACATTTGGTCAGTGCTTGACTGCAAGCTAATCCATGCTAACATGCTATTGCGGCTAGCTGAATGTACATACATATTGCAAAATCATGCATCGTTTGTAGGTATATTTTTTGCTCATTTTATTTCCTTTACTTAGACCTCTGTGTATTTAATTAGTATTTGCATGACATCTGTAAGTATTATTGGCTGCATTACTGATTTCATTCATGCACCATGTTGTTCCAGACCACAGTTAAAAATAGCCAGCTTGCAAAGATTGTGATAAATCCGTTAGAAGACAGCCTGCAATTTCCTTTAACTTGGAGAGACACACACACACACACACTTCTATGTATAACTTTTTTGCACATTTTTTTGGTTTTCCTTGCGTTCTAATTTTGTAGCTGTATGAAGAAAATGGCGCTGTCTAAGTTTCCACTGGTTGCATCACCTCTATCCCTTTTTTATGTCTTTTATGTCCTTTGTCTTCTTTAATGTTTCCCTCTTGTTTCAACACCAAGATAGCCCTGCGGTACTGTGCTCTCGTAGTAGCTTTTTACATTTTTTTTGCCTCTTGCATTGAACAAAAAGCACCGTCTTCCAAGACAAACTCCTTGTGTGTTAAATAATCTTGGCAGATAAATAAAGCAGATTCTGATTATTGTTTAATATGCGTAACAAATACAATTTGATCAAATCCGGACCGCATTGAGTGCCCGGAATTTTAAATACACAAACAAGTTTGCGCACAGCCACTACAAAAGAGCATACATGAGAGCGGTGGTGCATATGGTGGCGTATATCAGTTATTTATTAACATTTTTTTGTAGATGGAACACATGCTAAAAGTGCAATTTCAATGATTATGTGCATTTGTTCGTAAAATATAAGGTTACAGCAAACAAAAAACTACTTATATAAACCAAATTCCCTACTTAATGAGGCTATAAAGCGTATTTTATCCAATTACACGTTTAATCGACACACATCGATAGATAAACGGATTACTAAAATAGTCAATAACTGCCTTCTTTTCCTCTTGGCCAATCTACATCAATCAATCAATGTTTATTCATGTAGCCCTGAATCACAAGTGTCTCAAAGGATGCACAAGCCACAACGGCATTCTCGGTTCAGAGCCCACATAAGGGCAAGGAATAACTCCCAACCCAGTGGGATGTCAATGTGAATGACTATAAGAAACCTAGGAGAGGACCGCAGATGTAGGGAGACTGGATGCAATGGACGTCGAGTGGATCCCACCTAATATTGTGAAAGTCCAGTCAGGGGTGGATCTAACATATTATTGTGAGAGTCCAGTCCATAGTGGATCTAACATAATAGTGAGATTGCAGTCCATAGTGGATCTAGCATAATAGTGTGAGAGTCCAGTCCATAGTGGATCTAGCATAATAGTGTGAGAGCCCAGTCCATAGTGGATCTAGCATAATAGTGTGAGAGTCCAGTCCATAGTGGATCTAGCATAATAGTGAGAGAGTGCAGTCCATAGTAGATCCAACATAATAGTGAGATTGCAGTCCATAGTGGATCTAGCATAACAGTGTGAGAGTCCAGTCCATAGTGGATCTGGCATAATAGTGTGAGAGTCCAGTCCATAGTGGATCTGGCATAATAGTGTGAGAGTCCAGTCCATAGTGGATCTAGCATAATAGTGTGAGAGTCCAGTCCATAGTGGATCTAGTATAATAGTGTGAGAGTCCAGTCCATAGTAGATCTAACATAATAGTGAGAGTCCAGTCCATAGTATATCCAGCATAATAGTGAGAGTCCAGTCCATAGTAGATCCAGCATAATAGTGAGAGTCCAGGCCATAGTAGATCCAGAATAATAGTGAGAGTCCAGGCCATAGTAGATCCAGAATAATAGTGAGAGTCCAGTCCATAGTAGATCCAGAATAATAGTGAGAGTCCAGTCCATAGTAGATCCAGCATAATAGTGAGAGTCTAGTCTTAAGTGGGGGCTTCACGGTGGCAGAGGGGTTAGTGAGTCTGCCTCACAATACGAAGTTCCTGCAGTCCTGGGTTCAAATCCAGGCTCGGGATCTTTCTGTGTGGAGTTTGCATGTTCTCCCCGTGAATGCGTGGGTTCCCTCCGGGTACTCCGGCTTCCTCCCAATTCCAAAGACATGCACCTGGGGATAGGTTGATTGGCAACACTAAATTGGCCCTAGTGTGTGAATGTGAGTGTGAATGTTGTCTGTCTATCTGTGTTGGCCCTGCGATGAGGTGGCGACTTGTCCAGGGTGTACCCCGCCTTCCGCCCGATTGTAGCTGAGATAGGCGCCAGCGGCCCCCGCCACCCCAAAAGGGAATAAGCGGTAGAAATGGATGGGATGGATAGTCTTCAGTGGATAATAGTGAGAGTCCAGTCCACAGTGGATCTAACATAATAGTGTGAGAGTCCAGTCCATAGTGGATCTAACATAATAGTGAGAGTCCAGTCCATAGTGAGTCTAACACAATATTGTGAAAGTCCAGTCCATAGTGGATCTAACATAATATTGTGAGAGTCCAGTCCATAGTGGATCTAACATAATAGTGACAGTCCAGTTCATAGTGGATCTAACATAATAGTGTGAGAGTCCAGTCCATAGTGGATCTAACATAATATTGTGAGAGTCCAGTCCATAGTGGATCTAACATAATAGTGAGTCCAGTCCATAGTGGGTCTAACATAATATTGTGAAAGTCTAGTCCATAGTGGATCTAACATAATATTGTGAGAGTCCAGTCCATAGTGGGTCTAACACAATATTGTGAAAGTCCAGTCCATAGTGGATCTAACATAATATTGTGAGAGTCCAGTCCATAGTGGATCTAACATAATAGTGTGGAAGTCCAGTCCATAGTGGGTCTAACATAATAGTGAGAGTCCAGTCCATAGTGGATATAACATAATAGTGAGTCCAGTCCATAATGGAACTAACATAATAGTGTGAGAGTCCAGTCCATAGTGGAACTAACATAATAGTGTGAGAGTCCAGTCTATAGTGGATCTAACATAATAGTGAGAGTCCAGTCCATAGTGGGTCTAACATAATATTGTGAAAGTCTAGTCCATAGTGGATCTAACATAATATTGTGAGAGTCCAGTCCATAGTGGGTCTAACACAATATTGTGAAAGTCCAGTCCATAGTGGATCTAACATAATATTGTGAGAGTCCAGTCCATAGTGGATCTAACATAATAGTGTGGAAGTCCAGTCCATAGTGGGTCTAACATAATAGTGAGAGTCCAGTCCATAGTGGATATAACATAATAGTGAGTCCAGTCCATAATGGAACTAACATAATAGTGTGAGAGTCCAGTCCATAGTGGAACTAACATAATAGTGTGAGAGTCCAGTCTATAGTGGATCTAACATAATAGTGAGAGTCCAGTCCATAGTGGATCTAACATAATAGTGAGAGTCCAGTCCATAGTGGGTCTAACATAATATAGTGAAAGTCCAGTCCATAGTGGATCTAACATAATAGTGAGAGTCCAGTCCATAGTGGATCTAACATAATAGCATGAGAGTCCAGTCCATAGTGGATCTAAAATAGTGAGTCCAGTCCTTAGTTGATCTAACATAATAGTGACAGTCCGGTCCATAGTGGATCTAACATAATAGTGAGTCCAGTCCAGAGGGGGTCTAACATAATATTGTGAGAGTCCAGTCCATAGTGGATCTAACCTAATAGTGAGTCCAGTCCATAGTGGATCCAACATAATAGTGAGAGTCCAGTCCATAGTGGGGCCAGCAGGAGACCATCCCGAGCAGAGACTGGTCAGCAGCGCAGAGATGTCCCCAACCGACGCACAGGCGAGCGGTCCATCCTGGGTCTCGACTCTGGACAGCCAGCACTTCATCCATGGCTTCAAACATTAATTGCCAAAGGTCCGAAGTCAAGAGTCAGCACCAGTCAGAGCTACATAGAAACACAGCCCCCCTCACTCAAATTGCTATTAGCAAAGAGTAACAAATAATTTAAACGTAAAGGCATTAATAGTAAAGAAACTGGTTTTTGTTGACAAAACAGTGAGGTGTAAAGTGGTGAGAGGACAAATGAAGGCACCGTGAAGTCGATCTTTATCTGCCTGGGAAAAAAATTCTCACTGCTGCACTATTTAAAACAAAAACAAAACAGGTTGCAAAACTGTAAAATCCAAACTTCAGAAAGATCTTGAAGTTCTTGTACCTGATCATTAGTGGCATAACGCAAAAATACACCAACCTCATTACAGTGCTACAATACCAAGTAGGTTTAAAAAAACGTACAAATTATAAAAACGATCAAAAATGTATGCTAGGGTCCATTTAATTTTCATTCTAGAATAGGCTTCGGAACGAAAAAAAAAAATAGTTTTAACCCACTAATTCTAATCCCACACACACAAGCTCTACCAGCTCAGCGTGCCCGACTCCCTCTGCAGTTGGATCAATGACTTCCTAAAAGACAGAAGACAGCACGGGCGGCTGGGGTACATAGTCTCGGACAGTCCAACCCCCAACACTAATACTCCTCAGGACTGTGTACCTTCCCCCTGTATACAAACTGCTGCACCTCCAGTCACCAGTCCGTAAACCTGCTCAAGTTTGCAGACGACTCCACCCTCGTCGGGCTCATCTGGGATGGCGACGAGTCCGCCTACAGGAGAGAGGTGGACCGGCTGGCGTCCTGGTGCAGCCTCAACAACCTGGAGCTGAACGCCCAGAAAACCGTGAAAATGATCTTGGACTTCAGGAAAGTCAAAGCCCCACCATCGCCTCTCACGCTGATTGACTCTCAGACCCCAGTCTCCATTGTGGACTTCATCCGTTTCTTGGGCACCACCATCACCCAGGACCTCAAGTGGGAGCCGACCATCAGCTCCCTCATCAAGAAGGCCCAGCAGAGGAAGTATTTCCTGCGGCAGCTGAAGTTCTACTCAGCAATCATCGAGTCCATCCTCACCTCCGCCATCACCGTGTGGTTCCCGGCGCCACAGTCCTCATGCGCTTCAGTCGATCCTTGGATCGACGGAAGTCATCATGCGCTTCAGTCGATCCTTTGATCGACTGAAGCGCATGAGGACTGTGGCGCCGGGAACTGCAAACTCCCCCCCTCCAGGACCTGTTCTCCTCCAGGACCAGGAGGCGTGTGGGTCGGATCACAACGGACTCTTCTCACCCTGCAGACAATCTATTTTTCCCTCTCCCCTCAGGCAGGAAACTACAGTCCATCCAGACCAGGCCTGGGCAATTATTTTAACTTGGGGGGTCAAATTTTGAGAAAAAAAAAATATATATGGGAACCGGTATATCTATTTATAGGAAAACTAATACAAAACTTCACAATAAAGTCTGATTGAATGCTAAAAATGTTATGACAGACCGCCTTAAAAACAGAATGGAATTGTATTTTTTCTATGAAGGATAAAACCCTGAATATTGAGAACATATGAACGTCACACCCGCTCTCAATCAATATTTTACAATCAAGCCAAATGCAACAAAAACAGCTAAATATGAATGTGAAGGGTAAAAAAACAAACATCTACAATCTGATATATGTGATATGTCACTAAGCTTTAGAACTTTCTGGTAAAAATCTCCTTCCACGTCTGTCCCAGTTAAAATCACTAGTTTGTGAACCCATTTTCAAACAATAGCAATACAAACTCTTCTGATTCTCATTCTAATTGCTGCACTTTGGACTAGGCAATATATTGAGGGTTTGTCTCTGTGCGATATGGAAAATGACTATCTTGATATTCGAGTATACATTCTCACGCAGTTGCTCTTAGCTGCAGGCATTACACTACAGGTTTCTTTTTTACTCTTTCTTGTCTCTCCTTCTCACAGACAAGCGCACCTTCTTACATACGTCACATACTGTCGCGTCATACGCCCTCGCATGTGAGGTAGCAGCATGGGTAACATTAGCTGTGATGCTAGCGGAGTGGTGCGAGTGGTAATACGAGAGCGAGAAAGTGCCAATCTGATAACAAATGAAGGAAGAATTAATTCCTAAGAAAAACAGCATGGGGTCCATCGTCTGGCGGTGGTTTGGCTTCAAACGGGAATATGTCAAACAAGTATGTGGCAAAAGCGTTGCTACAAGAAGGTAGCAGCACTGCTAATTTTTAGCATCATTTGAAAAATCACCCGGTAGAGAATGAAGAGTGCTTGAAACTGCATGTCAACATTTCCGTTCAGTGCCATACCCAAAAAATGCCCAAACAACCATTTCCAGATCGTATGAAAAAAATAGTCAACAAAGGAATTTAATAACATCCGTAGTAACCTACCACATAGCGAAGGACATAAACTATTTGATTTCCTATTATGCTGTTCATTTTTGACATTTATTGAAATATTTTGTGTGAAATCATGCACAAAAGTCCACTTTATTTGTTTTAAACTATTGTAGTGGCGTTCTGTACAAAAGTGCACTTTAATTCAGTGTTGTTTTGATACGCCATCTTATTGACATCATGCACAAAAGTGCACTTTATTTGTTTTAAACTATTGTAGTGGCGTTCTGTACAAAAGTGCACTTTAATTCAGTGTTTTGAAATGCCACCTTAGTGACATCATGCACAAAAGTGCACTTTGTTTTAAATTATTGTAGTGGTGTTCTGTAGAAAAAGTACACTTAAATTTAGTGCTTTGATATGTCATCTTAGTGACATCATGCACAAAAGTGCACTTTATTTGTTTTAAACTATTGTAGTGGCGTTCTGTACAAAAGTGCACTTTAATTCAGTGTTTTGATATGCCATCTTAGTGACATCATGCACAAAAGTGCACTTTATTTGTTTTAAATTATTTTAGTGGTGTTCTGTAGAAAAAGTACACTTAAATTTAGTGCTTTGATATGTCATCTTAGTGACATCATGCACAAAAGTGCACTTTATTTGTTTTAAACTATTGTAGTGGCGTTCTGTACAAAAAGAGCACTTTAATTCAGTGTTTTGATATGCCATCTTAGTGACATCATGCACAAAAGTGCACTTTGTTTTAAACTTTTGTAGTGGCGTTCTGTACAAAAGTGCACTTTAATTCAGTGTTGTTTTGATATGCCACCTTAGTGACATCATGCACAAAAGTGCACTGTATTTGTTTTAAACTATTGTAGTGGCGTTATGTACAAAAGTGCACTTTAATTCATTGTTTTTATATGCCATCTTAGTGACATCATGCACAAAAGTGCACTTTGTTTTAAACTATTGTAGTGGCGTTCTGTACAAAAGTGCACTTTAATTCAGTGTTTTGATATGCCATCTTAGTGACATCATGCACAAAAGTGCACTTTATTTGTTTTAAATTATTGTAGTGGCGTTCTGTACAAAAGTGCACTTTAATTCAGTGTTTTGATATGCCATCTTAGCGACATCATGCACAAAACTGCACTTTGTTTTAAGCTATTGTAGTGGTGTTCTGTAGAAAAAGTACACTTTAATTTATTGTTGTTTTGATATGTCATCTTAGTGACATCATGCACAAAAGTGCACTTATAGCTTGTTTTAAAATGTCTCGACAATCTTGCACTTTCTGTTTCGGAAATGTCATGAATGTTTGTGCCACTGCTTAATAACTGTTTAATAAATACACTTTTGGTCAATTGACTTAGTTGTGATTTCCCTCTCTGTATGAAAGTTTAAAAGTAGCATATATTAATGCAGTATGAAGAAGAATGTTTTAATGTAGACACATAGAATCTGCTGGGATTATATGCATCAAGTGTTCATTCAAGGCTAAGGCAAAATATGGAGATATACATTGTGTATTGTGATATGGCTTAAAAATATCAAGATATTAATAAAAAGCCATATCGCCCAGCCCTACTTTGGACATTCTGAGGATCAGCAGCAACTTTGCTTGGAGGATTTAAAAAAAAAAAAAAAAAAAAAAGAGAGAAAGAGTTCAATAAGAGCAAACACATGTAGCTCGTTAAACAAAAATACCAACAGTCTATTTCTAGCATTTTCCCGCTATCTAATAAAGCAAGTGCAATTACACAGTGTGATGCACGTTAAGTGCTCAAAGAAAGTTATCTGCGCTGGTATTTTAAGTGGATCCTGATGCTCAGGGAGGCCTTTCTCCAAAGAAAACACACCACGTCCCCCCTCTGACACGCAAAGTTTCCTTGCAAATATATATTTTAGGGAATTTTGCATTTAAAATCACATTTGACAAATCATATTTTGCTCACGCAGACCCTTCACACATGAGATGTGAGCTTGGGCTTTGACAACTCAAGGTTTACATTATATGGACATTATTAGAGAAAGGACCCAGATATTGTATATATCCATCCACCCTGCACCGGCTCAGGACCAGCAGACGGTGCAGACCATGGCAAGATGGATGAATATTCCTCGGCATCAAGGATCCTCAGGAAGTGATCACAAGATCTGTGTTTTTCCAACTTTTTCTGAGCCAAGGCATATTTTTTTTCATTGAAAAAAAAAAAATCCCAAGGCACACCACCAGCAGAAATCATTGAAAAATGAAACCCACTAGCCGATATTGACGATGAAAAGTCATTCTCACGATTGTTTGCTATCAATATAAACCATAACCAAGCATGCATCACTATAGCTCTTGTCTCAAAGTAGGTGTACTGTCACATCACGCCCTGACTTATTTTGCCATTTTAACTGTGTGTAGTGTTTTAGTTCTTGTCTTGCGTGTCATGATCCTCTGCCCGGATCATGTCATATTCCGGTTTTGTTCCGTTTTTGTATCACATCTTGCTAGTGTTTGACTTCCTGAGTTCCTGTTTGTTCACCTGCTTTTTGTTTCCGGACTCACACCTGTTTGTTATTACTCTCTTTATTTAAGCCTGCCTTTTCAGTTGACTCGTCCTCGCTACCTAGTTTGTATTTCGCAACAGTAACGGAGCTCAAGTACCTAGGAGTCTTGTTCACGAGTGAGGGAAGAGTGGATCGTGAGATCGACAGGCGGATCGGTGCGGCGTCTTCAGTAATGCGGACGTTGTACCGATCCGTTGTGGTGAAGAAGGAGCTGAGCCGGAAGGCAAAGCTCTCAATTTACCGGTCGATCTACGTTCCCACCCTCACCTATGGTCATGAGCTTTGGGTCATGACCGAAAGGATAAGATCACGGGTACAAGCGGCCGAAATGGGTTTCCTCCGCCGTGTGGCTGGGCTCTCCCTTAGAGATAGGGTGAGAAGCTCTGCCATCCGGGAGGAGCTCAAAGTAAAGCCGCTGCTCCTCCACATCGAGAGGAGCCGGATAAGGTGGTTCGGGCATCTGGTCAGGATGCCACCCGAACGCCTCCCTAGGGAGGTGTTTAGGGCACGTCCAACCGGTAGGAGGCCACGGGGAAGACCCAGGACACGTTGGGAAGACTATGTCTCCCGGCTGGCCTGGGAACGCCTCGGGATCCCCCGGGAAGAGCTAGACGAAGTGGCTGGGGAAAGGGAAGTCTGGGTTTCCCTGCTTAGGCTGTTGCCCCCGCGACCCGACCTCTGATAAGCGGAAGAAGATGGATGGATGGATGGAACAGTAACGACTCTGTTCCCGATCCTGTATTCCATTTCGCAACCAGCTAGCTTCCACGCTAAGTATTTGTTTTCCCTCTAGCTCCCATGCTAGCGCTCTTGGCTCTTTCTAGCTCCCATGCTAGTTCTGTTTGTTTTGCCTTTTGTGCCGAGTGCCAGTGTTTCTGTTCTTAGTCAGCTTTATTTATTGACCAAATCTTCATTTCTTACCTTCACGCTGTGTTCGAGCCTGACTGCACCCAGAAAGAACGAACCCCCATCACGATGCCCAGCAGACGTTACATTGCGCTCTTTTTTTGGTATTTTCCAGTAGCATTTTCATGCATACATTTGAGCGATATTTCCCGCATCTGCTTTGTTTTACCACTCAAGAATAATTCAGTTGTTTTTATCCTTCTTTTTGGGGACATTGTTGATTGTCATGTCACGCTCGGGTGCACTTTGTGGACGCCGTCTGCTGCTCCACCCACTGTAAGTCTTTGCTGTCGTCCAGCATTCTGTTTTTGTTTACTTTGTAGCCAGTTCCGTTTTAGCTTCGTTCCCCAACCTTCAATGCCTTTTCTTAGCTACGCTCACTTTTTGTTTATTTTTGGTTTTAGCATTGGATCCCCTTTTCACGTGCATGCTGCCTCCCGCTGTCGTCTGCATATTATGATCACTACAAAACCTACTGATATGGAAAAGTATTACACAGTCACGCTCCTGAGCTCTAGACCTGTGTTTTTCAACCTTTTTTTGAGCCAAGGCACATTTTTTTGCGGTTAAAAAATGTGGAGGCACACCACCAGCAGAAATCATTAAAAAACGAAACTCAGTTGACAGTAAAAAGTTGTCGCAATTGTTGGATATGACTTTAAAGCATAACACAAACATCCATCACTATAGCTCTTGTCTCAAAGTAGTTGTACTGTCACCACCTGTCACATCACACCCTGACTTATTTGGACTATTATGCTGTTTTCCTGTGTGTAGTGTTTTAGTTCTTGTCTTGCCCTCCTATTTTGGTGACTTTTTCTCTTTTTTTTTTGTATTTTCCTGTTGCATTTTCATGCATCCCTCATTTCATGCATCCCTCATCTGCTTTGTTTTAGCAATCAAGAATATTTCAGTGGTTTTTTTATCGTTCTTTGTGGGGACATTGTTGATTGTCACGTCATGTTCGGATGCACTTTGTGGACGTCGTCTGCTCCACAGTAAGTCTTTGCTGTCGTCCAGCAATCTGTTTTTGTTTACTTTGCAGCCACTTTTGTTTTGCACAGCCAACCCCAAGCTCCAGTGCCTTTTCTTAGCGCCACTTGCCTTTTATTTATTTTTGGGTTAAGCATTACATTTATGAATATAAAACTTAGTCAATAGAATAATGAGGTTGCAAAGAAAAAAAATCACTTTCAATGAATAAAACTCCAAAAAAAGATCCGACTACACCAGGGGTGTCCAAACTTTTTCCACTTAGGGCCGCAGACTGAAAAATCAAAGCAAGCGGGGGCCATTTTGAATTTTTTTTTATTTTAAAAACTAATATATGTTTAACCAATATATATTTAAGCCTCCACTCAAGCTTGATCCCGGGGACTCCAAAGGGTTTTGGTCAAAAAAATATTAAAAATGTGTCATCATTCAGTATTATTTTTTAAAATTATTATTCAAGTTTTAAATCTCCAGATCAACATTAGGTCCATCTGTCAATATAATGATTTTAAAGATTTAAGTTGTATGCTCTTTTTGTCAAAGAAAACCCTGTTTTTTGATGGGAAAAAAACGCTAAATATGCAATATTATCACCCAATATTTTTTTAAGTGGAATATTTGAGATTATATAATAATTGGAGCATTAAAAAAGTCAATAACTCATAACACCATTGATTTTAATTTATTATTATTTTTTGAGCAATGACACTTAAAAACAAAACAGTCTGATCCTAAGAGGTCCTACTCATTAAAGTGTTAAATAATATATATTTTTTTACTGCTTACTTTTAACACAATGGTCTCGAGATCAACTTCAGATCTATTCGTCAATTATAAGTTTTTTTGTAGTTTATGTTTTTTGTTTGTTTGTTTTAGGCCATTCTTTGAAAAAAAAAAACACAAAATATGCAACATTTTACCCCAAAAATATCTCAAAGTGGAAAATTTAACATGACGTAATTGGAGCCTTGAATAGGTCAATAATTCATAATGACATTGATTTTGATTCATCATTGTTTCTTAAAGAAAGAAACAGCCTGCATGGCAGCTTTGTTATTAGATTCAAGATTGTTTATTGTCATACGCACAGTTAGACAGTTTGCCGTACAATGAAAATCTTACTTTGCTAGTCCACCCTTCAACAAGTCACACGGTACTTAGCTAAAAATAAAAATGTATATACAAGGCACAGTAAGTAACATAACATTATTGCACATTCTGATTGACAGTCAACAGTATAAATATAGAGGTTACTTTGGGTCACAGCAGCAGTTAAAGGCCTACTGAAAGCCACTACTAGCGACCACGCAGTCTGATAGTTTATATATCAATGATGAAATATTAACATAGCAACACATGCCAATACGGCCGGTTTAGTTTAATAAATTGCAATTTTAAATGTCCCGCGAAGTTTCCTGTTAAAAACGTTGCGGAATGTCAGGAAATATTAGCGCTGCACAATAAAGTCGTCTCTTTTCATCGCCCAATTCAACAGTATTCTGGACATCTGTGTTGCAGAATCTTTTGCAATTTTTTCAATTAATAATGGAGAAGTCAAAGCAGAAAGATGTAGGTGGGAAGCTTTAGCCTTTAGCCACACAAACACACGGTGATTCCTTGTTTAAAATTCCCGGAGGTGAAGCTTTACTATGGATCAGAGCGGTCAAGCGAACATGGTTCACGACCGCTTGTCAACCGGCAGGTTTCGGTGAGAAAATTGTTGTAAAAAGTCGCCTCTTACCGGAGATCTGTGGAGTTTGCGCTGTCTTTGTATCTGCCATGACTTCCCTCAAGACACCCCTCCGACTATCAGGTACTATTTAATCTCACTAAAACACTAGCAACACAATAGAAATATAAAGGATTTCCCAGAATTATCCTAGTAAATGTGTCTAAAAACATCTGAATCCGTCCCAATGCAATTGCCTTTTTTTCCTTTCTAGTCCTTCGCTATCAATATCATCATCCACAAATCTTTCATCCTCGCTCAAATTAATTGGGAAATAGTCGTTTTCTCGGTCCGAATAGCTCTTGCTGCTGGACGCTCCCATTATAAACAATGTGAGGACGTGAGGAGCCCTCACACTTGTGATGTCATCGTCTGCGACTTCCGGTACAGGCAAGGCTTTTTTATTAGCGACCAAAAGTTGCGAACTTTATCGTCGATGTTCTCTACTAAATCCTTTCGGCAAAAATATGGCAATATCGCAAAATGATCAAGTATGACTCATAGAATTGACCTGCTATCCCCGTTTGAATAAGAAAATCTCATTTCAGTAGGCCTTTAAAGGGTCTTTAGTGATCAAAGGTGATATGTGTCTACAGTGATGGTTCACAGTTTGGGGGTGGTCAAGGTAGCTAAAAGTAAACAAGAGTAACTTTATTGTTGATGTTCTCTACTAAATCTTTTCAGCAAAAATATGGCAATATCGCGAAATTATCAAGTATGACACATAGAATGGACCTGCAATCCTCGTTTGAATAAGAAAATCTCATTTCAGTAGGCCTTTAAAGTGTCTTTAGTGATCAAAGCCCAAAAGAAGTCTGCGGGCTGTAGAGCTTTTTCATTTCGGGCTCCAGTACTCTGGAATGCCCTCCCGGTAACAGTTCGAGATGCCACCTCAGTAGAAGCATTTAAGTCTCACCTTAAAACTCATTTGTATACTCTAGCCTTTAAATGGACTCCCTTTTTAGACCAGTTGATCTGCCGTTTCTTTTCTTTTTCTTCTATGTCCCACTCTCCTTTGTGGAGGGGGTCCGGTCCGATCCGGTGGCCATGTACTGCTCGCCTGTGTATCGGCTGGGGACATCTCTGCGCTGCTGATCTGCCTCCGCTTGGGATGGTTTCCTGCTGGCTCCGCTGTAAACGGGACTCTCGCTGCTGTGTTGGATCCGCTTTGGACTGGACTCTCGCGACTGTGTTGGATCCATTATGGATTGAACTTTCACAGTATCATGTTAGACCCGCTCGACATCCATTGCTTTCCTCCTCTCCAAGGTTCTCATAGTCATCATTGTCACCGACGTCCCACTGGGTCATTATTGTCACCGACGTCCCACTGGGTGTGAGTTTTCCTTGCCCTTATGTGGGCCTACCGAGGATGCCGTAGTGGTTTGTGCAGCCCTTTGAGACACTAGTGATTTAGGGCTATATAAGTAAACATTGATTGAAACATTGAGTAAACATTGCAAAATTTTCTTTTTACATTTCACCCTAATTTTTACTTTTTAAAAATTTCTCAATCGTATTTTTTAAATGTGCCGTGGGGCCGTTAAAAAAATGACCTACGGGCCCGCAAATGGCCCTTGGGCCGCACTTTGGACACCCCTGGACTACACGCAAAGTTTCCAACAACTGGGTCCTAAATTAAATGCATGAGAAAAAAAACTAACAAAATAAAGTACTTCCTGCACAGACAGGAAGTAGTTTGTCAATAAAAAAAGTGAAGCACGGGGACTTTATTAAAGAGTTCCTTCTTCGCATAGAAGGAGAGACAATGGACGTCATTGTCGACAAGGATCTCACAGCAGAACAACATTCCTGAAGCGGGTGACATTGCAGGCCTGCAAAGTGCACAGAAGTAGACTGCAAATGTGCCACAAGGACACTTCTCTTCGCCAGGAGACAACGCCCAAAGTCTGCTTTCTATCGCGACTCGCGTGGAATGTTGAAAAATGTCCAATTTACTTCTCCTTTTTTTTTTTTTTTCTCTCGATAATTCTGCGCTATTTTAAGTTAATTCGAACTACAACGCACCTAATACAACTCACTCCAATACACTTATTAGTGACGTGTTATTGTTTTTTTTTTCGTTTAAGTTATTTTTGGGATACTTTTTATGGCTCGGCCGCATCAAAATGGAGGATGTGCAACGACGGAGGAGATGCGCCCCAAAAAAAACTTCCATTAAAATGAACAGTGATTGATATGCAAAAGAGTTGACTTACCTTGTTTCGGACTTCCGCGGATAAGCCGTAAGAGGGACCTTTGACGAAGCCCGACATTGTTTCTGTTCCTCGAATGGAGTCAAAATGAGCAAGTTTAGGTGGGTAAAAACAAAAAAAGGCAGTGAAATAACTTGGGCTGAACTTAAGTACTTCCTTTCTTTTTTACGGCGACCAATTAAAACGCTCGTACTTTTTTACGGTGACCAATTAAAACGCTCGTACGGTTTTGCCCAAAGAGCACCGCGAAGAGAGTCAAGACAGTTCCCGGCTTGTATTTAACCACTTGGGATTTATAGTACGACGTACATTTTATGATAATTCAAATAAATGTGCCTGGTTTTTGATGATAAATCTCACTGACATATGTATATAATTGTCTCTTTCATAACCTTTTAGAGCAGGGGTGTCCAAAGTGCGGCCCGCAGGTCATTTTTTAACAGCCCCACGGCACATTTTAAAAATACTATGGAAAAAAAAACATAAAAAGTGGTATAAAAGAGCAAACAGGTGAAATGTAACAAGAAAATGTTGCAATGTTTACTATAATAACACAAAGCTGCCATGCAGGCTGTTTCTTTCTTTAAAAAAAAATTAAAATAAATTCAAGGCTCCAATTATGTCATATTAAATATTCCACTTTGAGATATTTTTTGGGGAAAATGTTGCATATTTTGTGTTTGCCATATAAAAAACTGAGCTGTTTTTTTTTTTCAAAGAACGGCCTAAAACAAACAAACAAAACATATAAACTACAAAAAAACTTATAATTGACAAAAAGTTGATCTTGAGACCATTGTGTTAAAAGTAAACAGTAAAAAAAAAAAACATTATTTTTTTAACAGTTTAATGAGTAGGACCCCTTAGGATCAGTGTTGTTTTTAAGTGTCATTGCACAAAAAATAATAGTGATTTAAAATTAAATGGTGTTAGATGTTTACGGCTCCAATTATTATATAATCTCAAATATTCTACTTAAAAATTTCATTGGGTGAAAATATTGCATATTGTGTATTTTTTTCATAATAAAAACATGGTTTTCCTTGACAAAAAGAGCATACAACTTAAATCTTTAAAATCATTATATTGACAGTTAGACCTAATGTGGGATGTGAGCAAGTTTTAGTGTTGTATATGTGATGTTTTATGTGTTGTTTACTGTTTTTATTCTAACCTTGCTGCTGCCCTCTCGGCCAGGGAAGAGATCTTTGATCTCAATGGGATTTTACCTGGTTAAAGAAAGGCTAAATAAAAAATAATGTTGATCTAGAGATTTAAAACACTGAATAATGACACATTTTTTACATTTTATTGTTACCAAAACCCTTTTATTCATATATTGTACTGGTTTTTAAAATAAATGGCTCCCGCTTGCTTTGATTTTTCAGTGTACGGCCCTCAGTAGAAAAAGTTTGGACACCCCTGTTTTAGCGCATTTTCCCGTTCAACCCGCATATAGGCACCGCAGCCGTGAACGATAACTATCTTGCTCACTGAGTACTCTTTGGGTCAGACCTCATTGTCAATCGATCCCAGGCTCCTCCCCCCTCCTTTCGTCGTTAGGTGACGATTGATATCAAAAAGTCCATATATGGAAGGAAAGTTCCAGAATTCCTCGACGGTGGGAGTGATCCAGGAGTCGCTCCCGACATACCAGACGTGCTGTGGACTCGCAAGCTTGTCGCACACACCTTGACTCACTGTCGTAAAAACACAAGTTGAGGAGATAAAGAGCGAGATATTAGTTTTGGATTTATGTTTTTTTTTTTCAAGTCAGGAGTTATAAAAAAGTTAGCCGTGATCGCCTGAAGACAAAGACACTTGAGACATTTCTGTTTAATAAAGATAATCCCTTAAATAAAATTTGAGATAATCCCCTAAGTAAAATTTGAATATCAGGGCGAAATGACAAGTGTTTAGAATCAGAAACAGAAATACTTTATTAATCCCCGAGGGGAAATAAAACATTTCAGCACAATCCCATTGAAGATCAGACAAACATTACCGGCATACTTGGCAACCCCACCGGATTTTCCGGGAGACGCACGAAATCCAGCGCATCTCCCGAAAATCTCCCGAAAATCTCCCGAAAATCTCCCGAAATTCAGGCGGACCTGAGGCCTGTTTTCACGTCCGCTTTCCCACAATATAAACAGCGTGTCTGCCCACTGTAGAATGATCGAGGGCGAGTTCTTGGTTTCTTATGTGGGTTTATTGTTAGGCAGTTTTATTAACGTCCTCCCAGCGCGGTGACAACACACAACAACAGCAGTCACGTTTTCGTCTACCGTAAAGCAGTTCGTCTGCCGTAAACAGCAATGTTGTGACACTCTTAAACAGGACAATACTGCCATCTACTGTGGTTAGATGGCAGTATTGTCATATGGTTAGAAAACTAGTGACAGAGAATAGAACAAGGATGGACAATTCAACCCTTAACTCAACAATGAGTAGATGAGTGTTATGTGTGTATATGTGTAAATAAATGAACACTGAAATTCAAGTATTTCTTTTATATATATATATATATATATGTATATATATATATATATATATATATATATATATATATATAGCTACAATTCACTGAAATTCAAGTATTTCATATATATATATATATATATATACTTGACTTGGTGAATTGTAGATGTAAATATACTCCTCCCCTCTTAACCACGCCCCCAACCACACCCCCGCCCCCACCTCCCGAAATCGGAGGTCTCAAGGTTGGCAAGTATGAGATCGCTGACGGGTCTGCCAACTTCCGGCGCCGTTATGGTAAGAACTTATTAACGATACGGTAAGAAGAGTATCTAATTGCAAAAAGAAACAAGCTAAAGCCAAACAACCAAGTCAGCAACTCAAACAAACAAAGTCAAGAAGTCTAAGAAGGTTTGATACATTGGTGAAAGCAGTAGAAGACAATAAATAGTGAATTTTATTTATATAGCGCTTTTTCTCTAGTGACTGAAAGCGCTTCACATAGTGAAACCCATTATCTACGTTCTTTAAGCGACATTTAAACCACTTTAGGCAGTTTCGTGCACAAGGACACGACGGATGTGAGTAGGATGGCGGAAGCGGGAATCGAACCTGGAACCCTCAAGCTGCTGGCATGGCCGCTCTACCAACCGATCCACACACTGTTCCAATTTAGCGACGCAAAGCGACAATGTGTGCGGGATTTTGCCGTTTTGTCCGACCCGCTCTCCCACGCGATGTGAGTGAAAACTGCAGAAAAAAAACACAATAATATAAACATGCAAAAGGAACACTTAACCGAAGCATGGGTTCTTTTCGAATGTAGTATGACAGGAAGTGTTCTTATCGTGGGAAAAAAGGACAACTTCAGCATGGGTTCCATTTAGAATGTACTGTGACAGAAAGTGTTCTTATCGTGGGAAAAATGACCACTTCAGCGTGGGTTCTATTTAGAAGGTACTGTGACAGGAAGTGTTCTTATCGTGGGCAAAAGGACCACTTTAGCATGGGTTCTTTTTAGAATGTACTGTGAAAGGAAGAGTTCTTATCGTGTCCAAAAGGACAATTTCAGCATGGGTTCTATTTAGAATGTACTGTGACAGGAAGTATTCTTATCATAGCAAAAGGGCCACTTTATCATGGGTTCTATTTAGAATGTACTGTGACAGGAAGTGTTCTTATCGTGTGGAAAAGGACCACTTCAGCGTGGGTTCTTTTTAGAATGTACTGTGACAGGAAGTGTTCTTATCGGGTGGAAAAGGACCACATCAGCGTGGGTTCTATTTAGAATGTACTGTGACAGGAAGTATTCTTATCATAGCAAAAGGGCCACTTTATCATGGGTTCTATTTAGAATGTACTGTGGCAGGAAGTGTTCTTATCGTGTGGAAAAGGACCACTTCAGCGTGGGTTCTATTTAGAATGTACTGTGACAGGAAGTGTTCTTATCGGGTGGAAAAGGACCACATCAGCGTGGGTTCTATTTAGAATGTACTGTGACAGGAAGTGTTCTTATCGTGGGCAAAATGACCACTTCAGCATTGGTTCTATTTAGAATGTACTATGACAGAAAGTGTTCTTATTGTGGGCAAAAGGACATTTTCAGCATGGGTTCTTGTTCAAATGAACTGTAACAGAAAGTGTTCTTATCATGGGCAAAAGGACCACTTTAGCATGGGTTCTAGTCAGAATGTACTGTAACAGAAAGTGTTCTTATCGTGGGCAAAAGGGCCACTTCAGCATGGAAGACGTGGAACAATCCAGAACCTTCTCCTTCCAACCTTTTTCAGTCCAAGTCGAGTCTTCCGGCGTCTTCTTCGGCGGCGTGCGGAGCAGGGGTCACCAACCTTTTTGAAAGCAAGAGCTACTTCTTGGGTACTGATTAATGCCAAGGGCTACCAGTTTGATACACACTTAAATAAATTGCCAGAAATAGCCAATTTGCTCCATTTACCTTTAACTCTATGTTATTATGAATAATCGGGGCGGTATAGCTCTGTTGGTAGAGTGGCCGTGCCAGCAACTTGAGGGTTGCAGGTTCGATCCCCGCTTCTGTTATCCTAGTCACTGCCGTTGTGTCCTTGGGCAAGACACTTTACCCACCGGCTCCCAGTGCCACCCACACTGGTTTAAATGTAAAAATTAGATATTGGGTTTCACTATGTAAAGCGCTTTGAGTCACTAGAGAAAAAGCGCTATATAAATGTAATTCACAATTCACACACAATTCTATTTTGAATGTACTGCAGGCTACTTTCAAACACTTTAATTTGTTATATCTTCAATTTTTAATGGGTTAAACCAGAGCTAAATAATTGTTTGAAATTGTTCAATACTGTTTGTCCCTGTAGAAAAGTTTAATGCTGAAGTCCCAAAGGCAAAGGGAGGCAGAGCTATATCTTTTCTTGAGCTGTTGTGTTCATTTAGTGTTTTTTATTGGATGATATTTAATATGATTATTTATTATTATATTGATGTTATTTATTAAGAAATAAACAAATCTGTGAAAAAACAGCTTCTTCTTTTTAATTGTAAGTAATACATATCAAAATAATCATTCTTATCCTTCATGACTGTAGACTTAAAACCAGTGTTTTCTTTGATGGTCTTTGTGCCTTTAAAAAGTTGACGACACCAAAGGCCAAGAGACCCTGCCCCTAAAATAACAAAATTGCAGGCCCGGCTGTGACGATCCCAAAAAAAAAAAATAACAAAGCCAGGAATGACGCAATTAGGCTTGTGGTGTTGCTTCACCGCAGCAGCTGCTTGTCTGCATGTTCATGCTATGAGTGTAGCAACCGATGAAGTCATCCAGGTGTGCTGAGGCCTGAGTCAGAGTGTCTGAGGTGAAACTCACGACTCATCCTGCATTAGGTCTGTCTGGCTGGTACAAGTGGGGCCTGTGGGCCAAGTTTAGCCCGTCTTGTCCTTTGGTTTGGCCGACCAAAGTTGATAACCAAATATTAATATCAATAAATATTGATGTATTATTATTATTAGATGATGATGCAGATGACGTGGTCCTAATGGCTTCTTCTGGCCAGGATCTTCAGCTCACTGAATCAGTTCACGACCGGGATGAGAATCAGCACCTCCGAGTCCGAGTCCATGGTTCTCGCCCGGAAAAGGGCGGAGTGCCATCTCCCTGCCCCAAGTGGAGGAGTTCAAAGCAGGTACAAATAGGAGCAGGCTGATTGGCAACAGGTGTGGCCAGGTACCAATCGGTCGCAGCTGAGGAGGAACACAGCACTCAGGGAACAACACAGGAAGCTGACAAAATAAGAGCACTAGACAGGAACTAAAGACAGGAGATACTAAACACAGAGAGGAGACGGACAAATGCGGAGGAAAAAAACTAAAACATAGACAAACTGTCAGGGGAAAGCATTGAAGAGGCAGAAGGGCAAAAGCTCGCTTGATCTTGATTTTCAGTAAAAACCATGGACCCAGATTTCCCTCGCCCGGACGCGGGTCACCGGGGCCCCCCTCTGGAGCCAGGCCCGGAGGTGGGGCACGATGGCGAGCGCCTGGTGGCCGGGTCTGTTCCCATGGGGCCCGGCCGGGCACAGCCCGAAGAGGCAACGTGGGCCACCCCTCCAATGGGCTCACCACCCATAGCAGGGGCCATAGAGGTCGGGTGCATTGTGAGCTGGGCGACAGCCGAAGGCAGGGCACTTGGCGGTCCGATCCTCGGCTACAGAAGCTAGCTCTTGGGACGTGGAACGTCACGTCACTGGGGGGAAAGAGCCTGAGCTAGTGCGCGAAGTCGAGAAATTCCGGCTGGATATAGTCGGACTCACTTCGACGCACAGCAAGGGCTCTGGAACCACTTCTCTCGAGAGGGATTGGACCCTCTTCCACTCTGGCGTTGCCGGCAGTGAGAGGCGACGGGCTGGGGTGGCAATTCTTGTTTCCCCCCGGCTCAAAGCCTGTACGTTGGAGTTCAACCCGGTGGACGAAAGGGTAGCCTCCCTCCGCCTTCGGGTGGGGGGACGGGTCCTGACTGTTGTTTGTGCTTATGCACCAAACAGCAGTTCAGAGTACCCACCCTTTTTGGGAACACTCGAGGGAGTACTGGAAAGTGCTCCCCCGGGTGATTCCCTTGTCCTACTGGGAGACTTCAACGCTCACGTTGGCAACGACAGTGAAACCTGGAGAGGCGTGATTGGGAAGAATGGCCGCCCGGATCTGAACCAGAGTGGTGTTTTGTTATTGGACTTTTGTGCTCGTCACAGTTTGTCGATAACAAACACCATGTTCAAACATAAGGGTGTCCATATGTGCACTTGGCACCAGGACACCCTAGGCCGCAGTTCCATGATCGACTTTGTAGTTGTGTCATCGGATTTGCGGCCTCATGTTTTGGACACTCGGGTGAAGAGAGGGGCGGAGCTTTCTACCGATCACCACCTGGTGGTGAGTTGGCTGCGATGGTGGGGGAGGATGCCGGACAGACCTGGGAGGCCCAAACGCATTGTGAGGGTCTGCTGGGAACGTCTGGCAGAGTCTCCTGTCAGACAAAGTTTCAATTCCCACCTCCGGAAGAACTTTGAACATGTCACGAGGGAGGTGCTGGACATTGAGTCCGAGTGGACCATGTTCCGCACCTCTATTGTCGAGGCGGCAGATCGGAGCTGTGGCCGCAAGGTAGTTGGTGCCTATCGGGGCGGCAATCCTAAAACCCCTTGGTGGACACCAGCGGTGAGGGATGCCGTCAAGCTGAAGAAGGAGTCCTATCGGGTCCTTTTGGCTCATAGGACTCCGGAGGCAGTGGACAGGTACCGACAGGCCAAGCGGTGTGCAGCTTCAGCGGTCGCGGAGGCAAAAACTCGGAAATGGGAAGAGTTCGGGGAAGCCATGGAAAACGACTTCCGGACGGCTTCGAAGCGATTCTGGACCACCGTCCGCCGCCTCAGGAAGGGGAAGCAGTGCACTATCAACACCGTGTATGGTGCGGATGGTGTTCTGCTGACCTCGACTGCGGATGTTGTGGATAGGTGGAAGGAATACTTCGAAGACCTCCTCAATCCCACCAACACGTCTTCCTATGAGGAAGCAGTGCCTGGGGAATCTGTGGTGGACTCTCCTATTTCTGGGGCTGAGGTCGCGGAGGTAGTTAAAAAGCTCCTCGGTGGCAAGGCCCCAGGGGTGGACGAGAGCCGCCCGGAGTTCCTTAAGGCTATGGATGCTGTGGGGCTGTCTTGGTTGACAAGACTTTGCAGCATCGCGTGGACATCGGGGGCGGTACCTCTGGATTGGCAGACCGGGGTGGTGGTTCCTCTCTTTAAGAAGGGGGACCCGGAGGGTGTGTTCCAACTATCGTGGGATCACACTCCTCAGCCTTCCCGGTAAGGTTTATTCAGGTGTACTGGAGAGGAGGCTACGTCGGATAGTCGAGCCTCGGATTCGGGAGGAGCAGTGTGGTTTTCGTCCTGGTCGTGGAACTGTGGACCGGCTCTGTACTCTCGGCAGGGTTCTTGGGGGTGCATGGGAGTTTGCCCAACCAGTCTACATGTGCTTTGTGGACTTGGAGAAGGCATTCGACCGTGTCCCTCGGGAAGTCCTGTGGGGAGTGCTCAGAGAGTATGGGGTATCGGACTGTCTTATTGTGGCGGTCCGTTCCCTGTACGATCAGTGCCAGAGCTTGGTTCGCATTGCCGGCAGTAAGTCGAACACATTTCCAGTGAGGGTTGGACTCCGCCAAGGCTGTCCTTTGTCACCGATTCTGTTCATAACTTTTATGGACAGAATTTCTAGGCGCAGTCAAGGCGTTGAGGGGTTCCGGTTTGGTAACCGCAGGATTAGGTCTCTGCTTTTTGCAGATGATGTGGTCCTGATGGCTTCATCTGACCGGGATCTTCAGCTCTCGCTGGATCGGTTCGCAGCCGAGTGTGAAGCGACCGGAATGAGAATCAGCACCTCCAAGTCCGAGTCAATGGTTCTCGCCCGGAAAAGGGTGGAGTGCCATCTCCGGGTTGGGGAGGAGACCCTGCCCCAAGTGGAGGAGTTCAAGTACCTAGGAGTCTTGTTCACGAGTGAGGGAAGAGTGGATCGTGAGATCGACAGGCGGATCGGTGCGGCGTCTTCAGTAATGCGGACGTTGTACCGATCCTTTTTGGTGAAGAAGGAGCTGAGCCGGAAAGCAAAGCTCTCAATTTACCGGTCGATCTACGTTCCCATCCTCACCTATGGTCATGAGCTTTTGGTCATGACCGAAAGGATAAGATCACGGGTACAAGCGGCCGAAATGAGTTTCCTCCGCCGTGTGGCGGTGCTCTCCCTTAGAGATAGGGTGAGAAGCTCTGCCATCCGGGAGGGACTCAAAGTAAAGCCGCTGCTCCTTCACATCGAGAGGAGCCAGATGAGGTGGTTCGGGCATCTGGTCAGGATGCCACCCGAACGCCTTCCTAGGGAGGTGTTTAGGGCACGTCCAACCGGTAGGAGGCCACGGGGAAGACCCAGGACACGTTGGGAAGACTATGTCTCCCGGCTGGCCTGGGAACGCCTCGGGATCCCCCGGGAAGAGCTAGACGAAGTGGCTGAGGAGAGGGAAGTCTGGGTTTCCCTGCTTAGGCTGTTGCCCCCGCGACCCGACCTCGGATAAGCGGAAGATGATGGATGGATGGATTTCTCTTTAACGGAAAATACATTTGTGTGTCATCGGCTTAACAATGAAAACAAATATCATGCTTTCTTAGGATTGAGCCCAGAGGAAGTAAATAAATAGAAAAGACCAGTGGTCCTAAAACGGAGCCTTGTGGGACACCACATGTCAATGGAGCAACCGAGGATTCAAAACCAGCAACAGTTACAGAGAAAGTCCTGTTAGTCAAATATGACTTCAGCCAACTCAAAGCAGTACTACAAATGCCCACTTGATGCTGTAGACCAGGGGTCGGGAACCTTTTTGGGCTGAGAGAGCCATGAAAGCCAAATATTTCAAAATGTATTTCCATGAGAGCCATATAATATTTTTTTTTAACACTGAATAACGTATTTCCTTGAATTGCCGCCGGGTATATAGTATGCGCCTGCCAAACTCGTTTCGCAAAATATTATTTTTATTAGCGCATGTCTAGAATTTCCACCGGGTCTAACTCGTTTCGCCAAATAATTAGCATATGCCTAGAATTTCCGCCGGGTCAAACTCGTCACGTCACGAGTGACACTTCACCTGTCATCATTTTCAAAATGGAGGAGGCTGATTTCAATAATTTGAAATCGCATGAAGGGAAGAAGATTAAGAGCTATTCAGTAGGATTTAAGGTCCAAGCTAATGAATATGCTAAAAAGAACATTATTATTGATATACCGTAGCTGCGTGTGTCAAATATGAGTCATTAAATGACTCCCGCCGCCTGGTGGTAGAGGGCGCTAGTGATCCTTCTTGCGACTACTCGGCTGCAGAAGAAGTGACAACAATAGTCAATTAATTGTTAATTGCTTGCACTTTTAACATAGAGGATTACATATCTAAAATAAAACTGTTTTCTAAATTGGACTTTCAATCGAAGCAGGAGGTAATAAAGGAAGATCTCCATCGAGACAGAGAGACTTTTAAAACTGAAGAAAGATAAGGAAGACTTCGTTAAACGAGTTATCGACGCTTTTGATCAGAAGGAGCCGCGCATGGACTTCATTTATAAGTAAAGGTAAGACCATAATAACGTTTTTTTTAATTAAATGTGCTTTTCATGATGGTATCCTTACATCACACTCAAATTCATAAGCGCAGGCCTAAATTTACCGCATGCCTTTGGTGAGAAGAGGTTTTAAAATAATTAGCGCCCCGCAACAATTCAAGGAAATACGGTACAACTAAAAGCGTGCATTTTTAAGTAAGACCAACATTTTTAGAGTATAATAAGTCTCTTATTCTTTTTAATAACATTGTTATTCTAAAGTTAACCAATAATAAATATAATACTTCTTACCATTAATGCGACATCTCGGACAATTGCGATAGAAAACGGATGGTTGGATTAAAATGCATGAGAACGTTTTATATTTTGAACTTTATTTTTAACACTGTGATTACCAGCGGAATTATTCATTATTTATCGTGTTTAGCAATGTCAGCTAAGATTTATCTGAGAGCCAGATAATTATTTTTTTGTTTTACAAAAGTAAAACAAAAAAATAAAGCACCCCTACATCTCTGGGTTCTTTTATATTATTTAATTTCCGTTTATAGCAATGTGGCTAATCCTATTTCAGATACACAAAACTATAAAATATACACAAAACGATAAAGCCACAGTAGTAGAATAAATGAACTGTTGTGTGTCTGTTCAGGGAATCATTTTCTGAGAAGTAAACTGTGATGTCTCCTTTTCATTTTTGCAAAGTGGTCAATCACTCTGGACAGACATGGAAATATTACAGTAACTGTTATACAGGTGACCAGTGGTTCCCAACTGCCGGGTTGCGACATAAAAGTGGATTGTGTGTCATTTTCAGTGAGTCGCAGTCACATGTGTGCATGAAAAAAAAAAGTTTAGGGAGAAAAAAATCTAATCGTGGCAACAAAAACAGATATTTTTAGCCATTTTTCTAGTGACTATTAGTGAGTATTTTAGCAAAAGGCAAACCGACTAACAAGTTGGAGGAGGACTCAGGACAGACATGGGAATATATTTTTAAAAAATCAAAATGGGGCAACAAAACCCGATATTTTCAGCCATCTTTTTGACAACAAATACAGAAATGTTACTATTTTTTCTGGAAACAAAACCAGATGCTTTAGCTGTAGCCATTTTTCTGGTGACAAAACAAGATTATTTTAGTCAAAGTCACAACGATTAACAAGACAAGTCTACTCTGCTATTTTTTCTGTGAAATAAACTTGAATGATTTAAAAAATTGGCTCACGACTTGATGATATGGAAAAATGTTTTTCTTCCTGAAGATAAACCATTTGAGAAGCACTCAACTCACACATGCTTACTCCAAATCATCATTGATGCAGAAGCAGCTAACAATAACCAACATTATGTTTCATGTTCATTGGAAATTCCCCCGACATTCAGCAAACGAATAAGTTTGTTTTGATACAAGGAATAACGTTAGCTAACTTAGCATCAACTTAAGACAATGATGTTGCCTAGCTAGCTAGGACTTCACTTACATCTCTCATTCCTCGCTTCTTCTTCTCTGCTGCGGGCGAATAACTTTCTGATATCCATCTAGGAGTTACAGTTTGAGTCAAATCAAAATCAAAATAATGCAATTAACAAATTGTTGTTGGCTAACGTTACCTACCTCAGCAGTGATTCTCATCCCCTCTCTCTCTCTCAACCGAAGTCTCGAGCCACACGTGAATAAATTACCATATTAATTAGCCATGTGCTCATTTTTAGTGGAGTGAATACAGTAGCAATCAATTACCATACTAAGTAATATGTGCTGTTGTCTATGTTATGTAGACTTAAAACTCTGAAGCGTTTTTTTTTTTTATTGGTGAATTTTTTACTGGGGCACTGCAGATCAACACTGGGGCATGTGCCCCAGTGAAATCTGTCTGGCGACGCCCCTGAACTGGACTCTCACTATTATGTTGGATCCACTATGGACTGGACTCTCACTATTATGTTAGATCCACGATAGACTGGACTCTCACTATTATGTTAGATCCACTATGGACTGGACTCTCATATTATGTTAGATCCACAATGGACTGTACTCTCACACAATTGTTAGATCCACTGTGGACTGGACTCACTATTGTTAGATCCACTATGGACTGGACTCTCACACTATTATGCTGGATCCACTATGGACTGGACGCTCATTATTATGTTAGATCCAGGATGGACTGGACTCTCACTATTTTGTTAGATCCACTATGGACTGGACTCACTATTGCTAGATCCACTATGGACTTGACTCTGACACTACTATGTTAGATCCACTATAGACTGGACTGTCACCATTATGTTAGATCCACTATGGACTGGACTCTCACACTATTATGTTAGATCCACTATGGACTGGACTCTCACTATTATGTTAGATCCACTATGGACTGGACTCTCACACTATTATGTTAGATCCACTATGGACTGGACTCTCACACTATTATGTTAGATCAACTATGGACTAGACTCTCACTATTATGTTAGACCCACTATAGACTGGACTCTCACTATTATGTTAGATCCACTATGGACTGGATTCTCAAACTATTATGTTAGATCAACTATGGACTAGACTCTCACTATTATGTTAGACCCACTATAGACTGGACTCTCACTATTATGTTAGATCCACTATAGACTGGACTCACTATTATGTTAGATCCACTATGGACTGGACTCTCACTATTATGTTAGATCCACTATGGACTGGACTCTCATTATTATGTTAGATCCACTGTGGACTGGACTCTCACTATTATGTTAGATCCACTATGGACTGGACTCTCACTATTATGTTAGATCCACTATTGACTTTGTAGATGTGTGATTTATCACACAAAATATTATTTTATTGCCCGATTGTAGCTGAGATAGGCGCCAGCGCCCCCCGCGACCCCAAAAAAGGGAATAAGCGGTAGAAAATGGATGGATGGATGAACAGACTGCTTTTTAATTCACAGCATGCATTAAATCAAAGTTGGATTAAAAATGTAGGAAACAACTGTTTCAAACAGGTCAGTTTTCATGTATTTCAAACAGGACTTATGGACAGTGCTCCCCCTTGTGGCTGAGCTTGGAACCACACCCCCTTCCAGCCTAGGACACACTAGTCAACGGACCGAGATGAAGAATTTAGATTTTTATTCGTCAAAACAATCGAGATGTTAAACACTGAACAAAGACGCCCCAACCAGAACTCCACCAAGCATATTCTTATCAGTTTAGCACTTATCTTTTTTTATTGTGTTGTGCACTTACACCCTCGCTAAATCTTTGTGTACGAAAACCCCTTCCTTGAGTCGTGGCGACGGCGGGATTTCGGGAGTCCTCGACCAAATAAACCCAGCCGCCAAGACGGGGGGGCCGTGCATGCGGAAGCGAATCCAGATTTACAAATGACCAAGGCACGTTTGGTAGGGAAGGACGTTGTAGTCAGTCAAGTGTTTAGGGTCACACAGACGGAAAAAGAACCACATGACCCGAACTCGCCTCCTTGTGTTGTTCGGCTTGACAAAACCACTCCACTGACTACTCGCTAGAGACACACAGTCTCCACATGTGAGTAAAACTATCGACGGTTTACGCGTGATTGAAGGTAACAAGCTGAATGAGACCCTTTCGAATAGGAAATACTACTTCGTAGCATAACAAAATAAAAGGTTCAAAGTTATGTACGTGTTTCTAACTTTTGCGACCATTAACGCTAGCAAAAGTTCTTCCGATATTGAATAAACCCCTCGGAATTTATCAATATGAAATACATGGATACTACTTTTTACATAATTCTCTATCTTTTATTTTGTTATGCTATATATTTCAAGGTTTTGAAACTATTAACGCTAGCAAAAGGTCTTCCGATGTTGAATAAATCGTCTGAATTTATTAATATGAAACACATGAATATTACTTTTTAGTGTAACAAAATAAAAGCTACCGAGTTATGTACGTGTTTCTAATTTTTGCGACCATTAACGCTAGCAAAAGTTCTTCTGATATTGAATAAACCCCTCGGAATTTATCAATATGAAATACGTGGATACTACTTTTTACATAATTCTCTACCTTTTATTTTGTTATGCTATGTATTTCAAGGTTTTGCAACTATTAACGCTAGCAAAAGGTCTTCCAATGTTGAATAAACCGTCTGAATTTATGAATACTACTTTTTAGCATAACAAAATAAAAGGTACCGAGTTATGTACGTGTTTCTAATTTTTGCGACCATTAACGCTAGCAAAAGTTCTTCTGATATTGAATAAACCCCTCGGAATTTATCAATATGAAATACGTGGATACTACTTTTTACATAATTCTCCACCTTTTATTTTGTTATGCTATGTATTTCAAGGTTTTGAAACTATTAACGCTAGCAAAAGGTCTTCCGATGTTGAATAAATCGTCTGAATTTATTATGAAACACATACTACTTTTTAGCATAACAAAATAAAAGTTACCGAGTTATGTACGTGCTTCAAAGTTCTGCAACCGTCAACGTTAGCAAAAGTTCTTCCGATGTTGAATAAATCCTCGGAATGTATTAACATGAAATACATGGATATTACTACTTACATAACACTGTGCCTTTTATTTTGTTATGCTATGTGTTTCAAGGTTTTGGAGCCATTACTCCTAGCAAAATATCTTCCGATGTTGAATAAACCCTCTGAATTTATTAATATGAAATACGTGGATACTACTTTTTAGCATAACAAAATAAAAGGTACCGAGTTATGTGCGTGTTTCAGAGTTTTGGATTTGTGAACGCTACCAAAAGTTCTTCCGATGTTGAATAAACCCTCCGAATTTTATTAATATGAAATTCGTGGATACTACTTCTTACATAACACTGTGCCTTTTATTTTGTTATGCTATGTGTTACAAGTTTTTGAAACATTAATGCTAGCAAAGGTCTTCCGATCTTGAATAAACCCTCGGAATTTATTATATGAAATACGTGGATACTACTCTTAGCACAACAAAATAAAAGGTACAAAGTCGTGTATGTGTTTTAAAGTTTTGAAACCATTAACGCGAGCAAAATTTATTCCGATGTTGATTAAACCGTCGGAATGCATTATTTTGAAATACGTGGATACTACTTCTTACATAACACTGTGCCTTTTATTTTGTTATGCTGTGCGTTTCAAGGTTTTGCAACTATTAACACTAGCAAAAGGTCTTCCGATGTTGAATAAACCCTCAGAATTTATACTCAGATACTACTTCTTACATAACTCGCTACCTTTTATTTTGTTACGTAATTCGTTTCAAGGTTTTGGAACCATTATCGCTACCAAAAGTTATTCCAATGTTGAGTTAAATGTCTGGAATTATTCATATGAAATACGTGTATACTACTTTTTAGCATAACAAAATAGAAGGTACCGAGTTATGTGCGTGTTTCAAAGTTTTGGAACTGTTAACACTAGCAAAAGTCCTTCCGATGTTAAATAAACCCTCAGAATTTTATTAATATGAAATACGTGGATACTACTTCTTACATTAAAATGTGCCTTTTATTTTGTTATGCTATGTGTTCCAAGTTTTGGAAACATTAACGCTAGCAAAAGGTCTTCCGATGTTGAATAAACCCTCGGAATATATTATATGAAATACGTGGATACTATTTCTTAGCATAACAAAAGTAAAAAGGTACAAAGTCATGTATGTGTTTTAAAGTTCTGAAACCATTAACGCGAGCAAAATTTATTCCGATGTTGAGTAAACCGTCGGAATGCATTATTTTGAAATACGTGGATACTACTTCTTACATAACACTGTGCCTTTTATTTTGTTGTGCTATGTGTTTCAAGGTTTTGAAACTATTAACGCTAGCAAAAGTTCTTCCGATGTTGAATAAATTACCCTCTGAATTTATTAATATGAATTACGTGGCTACTACTTCTTAGCATAACAAAATAAAAAGGTACTGATTCATGTACGTGTTTCAAATTTTTTGCAAACGTTAACTGTCGCAAAAGTTCTTCCAATGACGAATTTATTAATATGAAATACGTGGATACTACTTCTTACATAACTCGCTACCTTTTATTTTGTTATGTAATTCGTTTCAAGGTTTTGGAACCATTATTGCTAGCAAAAGTTATTTCGATGTTGAATAAACCCTCTGAATTTATTCATATGAAATATGTGGCACTATTTCATAGCATAACAAAATAAAAGGTACGGAGTTATGTACGTGCTTCAAAGTTTTGCAACTGTCAACACTAGCAAAAGTTCTTCCGATGTTGAATAAACCCTCAAAATTTATTGATATGAAATACGTGGATACTACTTCTTACATAACACTGTGGCTTTTATTTTGTTATGCTACGTGTTTCAAAATTTGCAACCATTAACGCTGACAAAATGTCGTTTAATGTTTAATAAATCCTCAAAACTTATTAATATTAAATGCGTGGATACTATTTCTAAGCATAACAAATTAAAATGTACAGAGTTATGTTTGCGTTTCAAAGTTTTGGAACCATTAACACTGGCAAAAATTCTTTACATGAAATACGTGGATACTACTTCTTAGCATAACAAAATAAAAAGTACAGTCATGTATATCTTTTAAAAGTTTTGCGACCATTAACGCTAGCAAAAGTTCTTCCGATGTTGAATAAACCCTCGGAATTTATTAATATGAAATACGTGGATACTACTTCTTACATAACACTGTGGCTTTTATTTTGTTATGCTACGTGTTTCAAGGTTTTGTAACCATTAACGCTAACAAAAGGTCTTCCGATGTTGACTAAACCCTCAGAATTTATTAATATGAATTACGTGGATACTACTTCTTAGCATAACAAAACAAAATGTACCGAGTTATGCTATGTGTTTCAAAGTTTTGTGACCAATAACGCTAGCAAAAGTTCTTCTAATGATGAATAAACCCTCCGAATGTATTAATATGAAATACGTGGATAGTACTTCTTACATAACACTGTACCTTTTATTTTGTTATGCTATCTGTTTCAAAGTTTTGGAACTATTATCGTCAACAAAAGGTCTTCCGATGTTGAATAAACCCTCGGAATTCATTAATATGAAATACGTGGAACTATTCCTTAGCATAACAAAACAAAATGGACTGAGTTATGCTATTTTTTTTTAAGTTTTGGAACCATTAACGCTAGCAAAAGTTATTCCGATGTTGAATAAACCCTCCGAATGTATTAATATGAAATACGTGGATACTAATTTTGAGCATAACAAAATAAAAGTACAGAGTTATGTACGTGTTTCAAATTTAACGCTGACAAAAGTTCTTCCGATGTTGAATAAACCCTCGGAATTTATTATGAAATACGTGGATACTACTTCTTACATAACTCTCGACATTTTATTTTGTTATGCTATGCGTTTCAAAGTTTTGCAACCATTAACGCTGACAAAAGTTCTTCCGATGTTGAATAAACCCTCGGAATTTGTTAATATGAAATACTTGGATATTACTTCTGAGCATAACAAAATAAGTACAGAGTCATGTATGTATTTTAAAGTTTTGCGACCATTAACACAAGCAAAAGTTCTTCCGATGTTGAATGAACCCTCGGAATTTATCAATATGAAACACGTGGAACTAATATTTAGCGTAACAAAACAAAATGTACGTACTTATGCTATGTGTTTTAAAGTTTTGGGAACCATTAATGCTAGCAAAAGTTATTCGGATGTTTAATAAACCCTCCGAATTTATTAATATGAAATACGGGGATACTACTTACATAGCCCTCTACCTTTAATTTTGTTATGCTATGTGTTTCAAAGTTTCGGAAACATTATCGATAACAAAATGTGTTCCGATGTTGAATAAACCCTCGGACTTTATGAGTATGAAATACAGGGATATTATTTCTTAGCATAACAAAAACAAAATGTACCGGGTTATGTACGTGTCTCAAATTTTTGCAACCATTAACGCTAACAAAAATTCTTCTGATGTTGAATAAATCCTCTAAATTTAATAATATGAAATATGTGAATACTACTTTTTACGTAACATTGTACCTTTTATTTTGTTATGTGTTTCAAAATTTTGGACAGAATGCTGGCAAATGGTCTTCCAATGTTGAATAAACCCTCGGAATTTATGAATATGAATTACGTGGATACTATTTTTTAGCACAACAAAATAAAAGGGACAGAGTTATGTAAGTGTTTCAAAGTTTTGGAACCGTTAACGATACCAAAAGTTCTTCCGATGTTGAATAAATCCTCTAAATTTAATAATATGAAATATGTGAATACTACTTTTTACGTAACATTGTACCTTTTATTTTGTTGTTATGTGTTTCAAAATTTTGGACAGAATGCTGGCAAATGGTCTTCCAATGTTGAATAAACCCTCGGAATTTATGAATATGAATTACGTGGATACTACTTCTTAGCATAACAAAATAAAAGGTACAAAGTCATGTATGTGTATTAAAGTTTTGCAACCATTAACGCAAGGAAAATTTATTCTGATGTTAGATAAAACCTCGGAATTTATTCATCTGTAATACGTGGAACTATTTCTTAGCACAACAAATTAAAAGGTACCGAGTTATGTACGTCCCGCAAATTTTTGCAACCATTAACACAAGCAAAAGTTCTTCCGATGTTGAATAAACCCTCTTAATTTATTAATATGATATACTTGGATATTACTTCTGAGCATAACAAACTAAGAAGTAGAGTCATGTATGTGTTTTAAAGTTTTGCGACTATTAACACGAGCAAAAGTTCTTCCGATGTTGAATAAACCCTCTGAATTTATTAATATGAAATACGTGGAACTATTTCTTAGCGTAACAAAACAAAATGTACTGAGTTATGCTACGTGTATTAAAGTTTTGGAACCATTAACGCTAGCAAAAGTTCTTCCGATGTTGAATAAATCCTGTGAATTTATTAATATGAAATATGTGGATCCTACTTTTTACGTAAAATCGTAACTTTTATTCTGTTATGCCATGCGTTTCAAAGTTTTGGAAACAACGCTAGCAAAAGGTTTTCCGTTGTTGAATAAACCCTCTGAATTTATTATTATGAATTACGTAAATACTACTTAGTACAACAAAATAAAATGTACCGAGTTATGTACGTGTTTCAAAATTTTTGCAACTATTAATGCTAGCAAAAATTCTTCCGATGTTGAATAAACCCTCAGAATTTATTAATATGAAATACGTGGATACGACTTCTTACATAACTCTCAACATTTTATTTTCTCATGCTATGAGTTTAAAAGTTTTGGAACTATTAACGCTAAGAAAAGGTCTTCCGATGTTGAGTAAACTGTCTGAATTTATAAATATGAAATACGTGGATACTACTTTCTACATAATTCTCTACCTTTTATTTTGTTATGCTATGTATTTCAAGGTTTTGAAACATTAACGCTAGCAAAAGGTCTTCCGATGTTGAATAAACCCTCAGAATTCATTAATATGAAATACGTGGAACTATTCCTTAGCATAACAAAATAAAATGGACTGAGTTATGCTATGTGTTTTAAAGTTTTGGAACCATTAACGCTAGCAAAAGTTATTCCGATGTTGAATAAACCCTCCGAAATTTATTAATATGAAATACGTGGATACTAATTTTTAGCATAACAAAATAAAAGTACCGAGTTATGTACGTGTTTCAAATTTAATGCTGACAAAAGTTCTTCCGATGTTGGATAAACCCTCAGAATTTATTAATATGAAATACGTGGATACTACTTCTTACATAACTCTCAACATTTTATTTTGTTATGCTATGAGTTTCAAAGTTTCGGAACTATTAACGCTACGAAAAGGTCTTCCGATGTTGAGTAAACTGTCTGAATTTATCAATATGAAATAGGTGGATACTACTTCTTAGCATAACAAAACAAAATGTAGAGTCATGTACGTGTCTCAAATTTTTGCAACCATTAACGTGAGCAAAAGTTCTTCCGATGTTGAATAAACCCTCGGAATTTAAACTTTAAGAAAGTTTTTTCGGTGAGCGAGGGCGATAAGGCAGGACTGTGGAATGTTGAGACACCAAAGCAAAGAACAATCATGAGCTTGAAGATCAGACGGACAACACTGCGACGCCACACAGAAAACGCGGACGTGATGGGAGTACAGCAGATGTACTGGTCCAAATAAATAGCCGTGTACATGACAAAAACAAAAAAAAAACAAAGTATAATTTACTTTTATAATTCACATAAAGCTTCTCATATCCGCCAGTTATGCTCCTCACAGCAAAGGTGCCGGCCCACCCTCATGGTCGCCCTACATTGTAGAAACCAAAAATGGTAGAAAACAAAAATAACGGGAGGGCAGTATTTTCCCGGTCGGGCGGAAATATGGTGGCAAGTTTTTCTGCCCTCCTTTCTTTGTCTTCTGAGCGAGTAGCAGCCATCTGCAACTTGGGCCTGATCCTTCCATGTGGCTTTCAGCTTGGGGGGGGCAAAAAAAAAAAAAAATTCAAAATAAAAAGGAAAGCAGCCCTTGATATCAAACACAAATATTATTTTTAATTTGTCATCTTTTTTTTATACCAAAATCTCTCAATCACAGAAAGAAGAGGAGGCACGGGAGGGGTGGGAGAGTTTAGCAGGCCTGGCTTCTGCCCAACTCACAGTGGACAAACAAAATCACAAACGATCTCGTCAGGAGTGAAAAAAGGACCCCTTAGTCTAGGCAAACGTACGGCAGGATGTTCAGTTTGCTTTCGTCCCCGTGAGGGTCCAACGATATGCACTCTGTCCAGTCGTACCAAGTGCCCTTGGTGTCCAAACACCCATTGACCCCGGGCCAATGCTGGCTTTGTACCCTGTCCAGGTCCTCCCCGCCTACGTCCCGAGTCACGCCAGGTAAATCTTCCGCCGGGCTATCCGCCTGCAAAACGTGCATTTTCCTGGGCTCTTTTACGCCCTTGTCGTCCCGCTTCAGGTATTCGGACATGAAGAAATGTGCGCTCGGGGCCTGGACCCCGGACGACGTGAGCACGTTGCTCTGAAGGTTCAAGTAGGACTGGATGATTTCATTTCTGGACAGCTCTTTCCAGTTTGTTTGGTGGAAAGGGTTGGGGCCCGGGCCTGGCGCCGGGGTCTGTGGTACAGTGCTTTCAGTTCTCTGCCTGGACTCAACAGGGGGCTCGGGGGTAGGGGGTTCCTCGGTTTGAGAAGGTTCTTTATGGACTATGGGTTTGATCTGACCCGTGACCGGGTCAAACGTTAGCCGACGTTCTTTTAACCGCACTGGCTTCGTTGTGTCTTCTACTTTCTGTCCGTCTAAATTGACGGAATAGTCCCGAGAGCGGTACTTTTTCCTTTTATACTCCGAGGCCGAAGT